>NC_072047.1:2224214-2474214 GCF_027791375.1 Indicator indicator
TCCCACCATAATAAGAGGCATCTACTGTTGGCCACTTCTTCTTTGGAAGGCCATCATCATCTTCCTCCTAGGGAACAGAAGGAAGAGGTTGCACTGTTAGAAAGCATGACCATGTATAATATCTGAGGGGTGGAGGAGGCCAAGATCTTTTTGGTGCTGCACAGTGATAAGCCAAGGAGCAATGGAGACAAACTGGAACAGAGAAGGTTTCAGCTCAATATGAGGAGAAACTTCTTTGGTGTGAGGGTGCTGGAGGCCTGGAGCAGGCTGCCCAGAGAGGTAGTGGAGTCTCCTTCTCTGGAGCCTTTCCAAACCCACCTGGATGCATTCCTGTGCAGACTGCCCTGGGTGCCCTGCTCTAGCAGGGGGGTTGGACTAGATGATCTCTGGAGGTCCCTTCCAACCTCTGATGTTCTGTGATACTGTGACTGAGGTGGACAGAAGCAAAGAGCCACAGGCTGTGGTGGTCCTTTGAGACTGCTAGAGCCACTGCAGTCAAGGTTCTGCTCCCCCACTGGGTTTGTTCCATGAAGGTGGAAATGTCTCATGCCACAAACACCACCCCCACTTGAAAGGTCTCATCCAGCTCCAGCAAGAATCAGATTTTGGCCTTTTTTTTTTTTTCCCCAGGACAGTCAGTCTTTCATCATCTTTAAATTCAAGGAAATAAATTGTTTCCAAGTTGCAAAACCACTGAATTAGCCACCAAATAGCACAGGAGTTGGGGTCTTTGGCTGCAGGACTGGCTGAGTGCTGGGAGCAGGGACCTCCCTCTTAGCCATCCCTTCACCTGTGCCTGTAGTTAGGGGGAGAACTGCTCTGAGAAGGGTTCCCAGACTCCCTTGTGCTGGAGGAACCCTCCAGGGCCCAGCTAAATCCTCATCAGAGAGGATCTGATCAATGGTTACAAATATCTGAAGGGTGGGGGGCAAGACGAAGAGCCCAGGCTCTTTTCAAAGGTGTCCTGTGATAGAAAAAGAGGCAATGGATACAGACTAGAACCCAGGAGATTCCACCTCAACATGAGAAGAAGCTTCTTCTTGTGAGGTTGTCAGCCCTGGAGCAGGCTGCCCAGGAGAGGTTGTGAAGTCTCCTTCTCTGGTGACTCTCAAGACCCATCTGGATGTGTTCACCTGCTCTGGGTGACCCTGCTCTGGCAGGGGGTTGGACTGGATGCTCTCTGGAGGTCCCTCCCAACCCCTTCATCCTAAGATTCTGTGATATTGTAGTTCAGATCTGACAGCACAGGGTGGAAAGCAGAAAGCAGGGGAGTCAAATTTCCTCGTGAGTGAAGGCAAATTTGGAGCACATCTGGGAACCACCCCCAGTGTGGATGCCCATGGTGGAGGTGAGGTTTGTTTGAGTCGAGCTGGCCAAGTGGAATAGGATGGAAAAGTCCCATGGAAAATTTACCAGACTGGAATTAGCTTTTCTAATGACCTCCTGCCTCGGCTAGGGAGGCTGCCCAGGGAAGTCCAGGTGGCCTTAGTGATTCTCATGGCCTTGTGCCAGCAGAAAGCCAGCCCCTGGGTGAAAAACCTGACTGCAAACTCTCTACAGGGCTGTGTGTGTTCCACCCCTGCACACTGCAGGCAGGAACCTAAGGCACATTCCATGCACAGCTGAATGTGTTCAGCAGCCTGGGCCTGGTGCTGATGGTCAGAGACAGCCAAATGGACAAAATCTCCTTAAATGTATTTAAAATGATCCCAGCTAAAGCTCCTGTGAGGGCATTCCAGAGATTCTCTTTCTTGCACTGTATCACAACTCCACATCAGCTCTGACCCCCATGGCAGGGCTCAGGCTGGAAGGGACCTCAGAGTTCATCTCCTCCAATCTTCCCCCCATGCCCAGGGACACCTCTCAGCCAGACTCAGCTGCTCAGGGCCTCATCCAGCCTGGCCTTGAACACCCCCAGGCAGGAGGCAGCCACAGCCTCCCTGGGCAGCCTGTGCCAGACTCTCACCACCCTCACACTCAACAACTTCTTCCTCAGCTCCACTCTAACCCTGCTCTGCCTCAGCTTCAAACCATTCCCCCTTGGCCTGGCTCTGGGCACCCTCAGCAAAAGTCTCTCTGCAGCCTTCCTGCAGGATCCCTTCAGGTCCTGGCAGGCAGCTCTGAGGTGCCCCTGGAGCCTTCTCCTCTCCAGGCTGCACACCCCCAGCTCCCTCATCCTGTGCTCACAGCAGAGCTGCTCCAGCCCTGGGATCATCTTTGTGGCCTCCTCTGGCCTCACTCCACAGCTCTGTGTCCTCCTCCTGCTGGGGACACCAGAGCTGGATGCAGTTTCTGTGGTGCCTTTCCCTTTAATTCCTGCAGGCTTTGAGCTGGCCAAGCAGAAAAGCAAAGTTCATCAAAAACGTGAAGCATTTCTTGGGAAAAATATGAGGAGAGAAATGAAAAATTCTCTCTCTCTCCCCTCTCTCTCTGTTTTTTATTTTTCTTTCCTTTTTCCCCCTTTCTTTAATTTTTCACAGGGATTTGGCAGTATGCCAAAAACTTTTGCAGCTTTCCAAAACTGGAAAAACCAAAAATACTTTGAAACTGAACTCTCCTCTAGGAAAACTGAAAAAGTGGGGGGGAAGGAGAGGAAAAAAAAAAAAATCCAAGCCATGCTCTGCTTTTCACATAAAAGCATTTCTGGGTTTTTTTCTTTCTTTCTCTTTTCTTTTCCTTTTTTTTTTTTTTCTTTTTAACTACAGTTAATTTCAGATGCAAAATTGCTCCTGAAGGAAGAGTCACAAATAAAAGCTTCCTCTCCTTCCTAGCTGACCTCTTTCTCTAGCTCTGGGTAAGAGCTGCTGAAGCTCTTTGCTGCAACCCAAGAACTTAATATCTCTGCATGAATTTTTCCATGAGGACTTCTAAAAAGAAAAAGAAAGAGAAAAAGAAAGAAAGAGAGAAAGAAAGAAAGAGAGAAAGAAAGAGAAAGAAAGAAAAAGAAAGAAATAAAGAAAGAGAGAAAGAAAGAAAGAAAGAGAGAGAGAAAGAAAAAGAAAGAAAGAAAGAAAGAAAGAAAGAAAGAAAGAAAGAAAGAAAGAAAGAAAGAAAGAAAGAAAGAAAGAAAGAGAAAGAAAGAAAGAAAGAAAAGAAAGAGGAAGGAAGGAAGGAAGGAAGGAAGGAAAGGAAGGAAGGAAGGAAAGGAAGGAAGGAAGGAAGGAAGGAAGGAAGGAAGGAAAGGAAGGAAGGAAGGGAAGGAAGGAAGGAAGGAAGGAAGAAATAAAAAGGAAGGAAGGAAGAGAAAGGAAGAAATAAAAAGGAAGGAAGGAAAAGAAAGGAAGAAAGAAAAAGAAAGGAAGAAAGGAAGAAAGAAAGGAAAAGAATGAAAGAAAGGGAAAGAAAGAAAGAAAGAAAGAAAGAAAGAAAGAAAGAAAGAAAGAAGAAAGAAAGAAAGAAAGAAAGAAAGAAAGAAAGAAAGAAAGAAAAGAGAAAGGACAGGAAGGAAGGAGAAAGAAAGGAATGAAGGGAAGGAAGGAAGAGAAAGGAAGGAAATGAGGAAGGAAGGAAGGCCGCGCCTTCTCCGTGAGGCCGGACCCCTGCCGGCCGCCCTGCCCCTTCCTACAGCCTGCCCCTTCCTGCCTCCTCCCCTTCCTGCCGTCCCTCCCTTCCCCCGTTCCTTCCTTGCCTGTCCTTCCTTCCTCCCACCCCTTCCTCCTGCCCCCCCCGGCCTCCCTCCCCCTTTCTTCCTCCCTTCCGTCCCTCCCTTCCCCTCCCTCCCCCTCCTCCGCCCTCCTCCCTCCTGCCCCTCCCTCCTCCCTCCCGCCCTCCCTCCCTCCCTGCCCTCCCTCCCTCCCTCCCTCCCCTCCCTCCCTCCCTCCCTCCCTCCCTCCCGCCCTCCCTCCCTCCCTCCCTCCCCTCCCTCCCCCCCTCCTCCCCCCCCCCCTCCCCTCCCTCCCCTCCCCCCTCCCCCCCCTCCCTCCCCTCCTCCCCCCCCTCCCCCCCTCCCCCCCCTCCCCTCCCCCCCCCTCCTCCCCCCCCCCTCCCCCCCCCTCCCTCCCTCCCCCCCCTCCCCCCCTCCCCTCCCCCCCCCCCTCCCTCCCCCCTCCCCCTCCCCTCCCCCCCCCCCTCCCCCTCCCCCCCCCCCCTCCCCCTCCCCCCCCCCTCCCTCCCCCCCCCTCCTCCCCCCCCCTCCCCCCTCCCCCCTCCCCTCCCCTCCCCCTCCCCCCCTCCCCTCCCCCCCCTCCCCCCTCCCCCTCCCCCCCCTCCCCCCTCCCCCCTCCCTCCCCCCCCTCCCCCTCCCCCCCCCCCTCCCCCCCCCCCTCCCCTCCCCCCTCCCCCCTCCCCCCCCCCCTCCCCCCCTCCCTCCCCTCCCCCTCCCCTCCCTCCCCCCTCCCTCCCTCCCTCCCTCCCTCCCCTCCCCTCCCTCCCTCCCCTCCCTCCCCCCTCCCTCCCTCCTCTCCTTCCTCCCTCCCCTCGCCCTTCCTTCCTTCCTTCCTCCTCTCCTTCCTTCCTTCCTTCCTTCCTTCCTTCCCTCCCCCTCCCCTTCCTTCCCCCTCCCTTCCTCCCACCCCCTCCTTCCTCCCCTCCCCCTCCCCCTCCCCCTCCCTTCCTCCCTCCCCTCCCTCCCCCCCCTCCCTCCCGACCCCTTCCCTCCCTCCCTCCCTCCCTCCCTCCCTCCCTCCCTCCCTCCCTCCCTCCCCTCCCTCCCTCCCTCCCTCCCTCCCTCCCTCCCTCCCTCCCCTCCCTCCCTCCCTCCCTCCCTCCCCCCCTCCCTCCCTCCCTCCCCTCCCTCCCTCCCCCTCCCTCCCTCCCTCCCCCTCCCTCCCTCCCAATTCCCCCCCCCCTACACCCACAAAACCAACCTCCCAACACAAACACACACCCAACCTCAACCACCTCCATGTCCACCACCCCCCAGACACACCCCGGCATACGGCAAATCTTCCCCACAAGCTCTTTAAAGTCCTGCAAGTCACTGCAGCCTCTGACAGGAGCCCCTTGCTGCCAGCACAACAGAAACAGCAGAGCGCAGCAAGGCAACGGCAGACACTTGAAAAACAAAGGAGTCACAAGCTCGCTGGGGATGAGGCTGTTTACATCCTTGGAAGGGCAAGGGAGGTTTTGCAACCCGAGCAAAAATAACAACAACAACCCAGCAGTGATGTCCTGCACGCCTGGCAAGGGCTCCCAACACACGTGAGGGGCTGAAGGGAAGCAACTGGGGACTTGGGGTCAGGGTAGGGAGACAGCAGGGAGAGGAGAAGGAAGAGGAGCACCATCACAGATCACACATCAGAGGATGCTAGGGGTTGGAAGGGACCTCTAGAGCTTGTCCAGTTCAACCACTGGGCCAGAGCAGGACCATAGAATCCAGCACAGGTCACCCAGGAACACATCCAGAGGGGGCTGGAAAGGCTCCAGAGAAGGAGACTCCACAACCCTTCTGGGCAGCCTGCAGCAGGGCTCCAGCACCCTCACACCAAAGAAGTTTCTCCTCATGCTGAGGTGGAAACTCCTGTGCTGTGGTTTATATCCATACAACCATGCCCATGGCCAGCAGCACAGAATGTTGAAGGATTCTTCACCCTTTTCATTTCTGTTTTATGCTCCTGTGTCAGCAGCACAATTCGATGCTTGCTTGTGCAACAGGTAAGGAAGAAGTTCTGTCCCCCAAGACATGACACACACAGGACAGCAAAGGGAATCACAGGGGTTGGAAGGGACCTCCACAGAGGTCCAACTCCCCTGTCAAAGCAGGGTCACCCAGGGCAGGACACACAGGAACACAGCCAGATGGGGCTTGAAAGTCTCTCCAGAGAAGGATACTCCACAACCACTCTGGGCAGCCTGCTCCAGGCCTCCAGCACCCTCACACCAAAGAAGTTTGTCCTCATGTTGAGGTGGAACCCCCTGGGTTCCAGTTGGTACCCATTGCTCCTTGTTCTATCACAGGACACCACAGAACAGAGCCTGGCTCCCTTTTCTTGACCCCCCCACCTCTCAGATACTGACAGACATTGATCAGATCCCCTCTCAGCCTTCTCTTCTCCACACTAAACAGCCCCAGGGCTCTCAGCCTTTCCTCCTAGGAGAGATGTTCCAGTTCCTTCATCCTCCTCATAGCCTCCACTAGGCATTCTCTAGTCTATCCATCTCGCTCTTGAACTGGGGAACCCCAAACTGGACACAGTACTGCAGCTGTGGTCTCACCAGGGCAGAGCAGAGGGGCAGGAGAACCTCCCCAGACCTGCTGGCTGCACTTTTTTGATGCACCAAAGGATGCTGTTGGCCCTCTTGGCCCCAAGGACACTTTGCTGTCCCATGCAGAACTTGCTGCCCACCAGCACTCCAAGGTCTTTCTCCATGGAGCTGCTTTCCAGCAGGACAACCTCAGATGTGGTCTCACACCTCCTTGCTCACTGCCCCAGTCAGAAGACCTGAGCCAACAAACCAGGGTGGGATTCTCACATCCTGGCTGCTTTGCCCATAATTTTCTGCATTTATCTCCACTGAGGTTTGTGCCTGAGGAAGAGCTTCAGGAGGACCTTCAGCTCTGACCCAGCAGCAGCACGAGAAACAGCCCTGGGAAAGCCAAGTGCATGGAAACTGAACTGCACAGCACTTGGCATCTTCCCAGCCCCCAAATCTGCTTTAGATGGAGCTAGAGCTTCTTTTAAAGAGTAAGAGGGAGCAGGGCAGAGCTGCATCTGACAGTCACAGACCCAGATTCGTAAGTGCTGCCTTTCAGCACCGTGTTTATCTCTGAGTCCATGCCAGGCTCTGTGTTCTCTGACCCTGACCTGAGGGAACCTCGTCTGTGGGTAACATGAGGATAACTCAGGCTCCACCAGGGACTTCTGAATGAACTAGGGTAAGAATTCCAGTTCAGTTTGGCCTGACATTAAGGGAGGTTGGACAACTTACCCCTCTCCCTGCCCTTATAATTGTTTTCACAGTTGGCTCTGCAATGGATGAATCTTGTTGGAGGTCAGTGGGATGAGGTTTAACAGAGCCAAGTGCTGGTCCTGCACTTGAGTCACAACAACACTGTGAAGGCTCCAGGCTGGGGGCAGGTTGGAGAAGAGAAGGCTTCAGAGAGACCTTAATGCAGCCTCTCAGTACTTAAAAAGGATCTATAAGCAAGATAGGCACAATCTCAGCAGTGTCTGTTGGGACAGGATGGTTGGAACTCAGAGAGGGAGATTCAGAGTGGAGAGAAGGAGAAATGTTTGACACTGAGGGAGGGGAGAGCCTGGCCCAGGCTGCCCACAGTGGTGAGAGCTGCCCCATCCCTGGCACCATCCCAGGTCAGGTTGTTTGGGGCTCTGAGCAACCTGCTCTGGCTGGGGATGTCCCTGCTGGCTGCAGGGGGTGGACTGGATGACCTTGCAAGATTCCTTCCAACCCAAATCATTCTGTGATTGCAAGTTCTATCCCACAAGGAGGTCTCCTTCTCTGAGGAGATTCCAAACCCAGCTGGATGTGCTCCTGTGAGACATGCCCTGGGTGATCCTGCTCTGGCAGGGGGGTTGGACTGGATGAGCTCCAAAGGTCCCTTCCAACCCCTAATGTGCTGTGGTTCTGTGAGGTGCAAAGCTCTGCATCTGCACAGCTGAGAGAGAGCTTCCATCTGGTGAGGGTGGGGAAGGAAGGTTGCTGAGTTATTCCCACTCCACAGCTCAGACACTGAGCTGCAATGAGATGGAATAAGGTCTTGCAAGGCCTCATTGCAACTGGGATGTGACTTTAAGCCAATTTTCACAGCCTCTACACTACCTCAGGTTGCTGTGCTGGGCCTGCTTGGGTATTCCCCAGGAAATGTGGCTCCAGAAGTCCAACACCTTCGTGGTACCATCCCAAACCTTTTTAACTGCCTGTATCTTGAAAGGTTCCTCTTCTCCTCCTCCCCTCTTTCCACAATCCACTGCAGCAGGGGGGTGGAGGGGAAGGAGAAGAGCAGGCACACCACAGCGAGCTGGCTTAACTTCAGGAATAACAGAACACATTTCCTGCCTTGGTGTCTACAAAAAATTCCTATCAGATCCTTTCCCTGGAGCTTGTTTTGCCTTGTCCTCAGCAAGGCTTTTCAGGAAGACAGAGGAAAAGAATTTGGAAAAGATTAATAATGACCAGCAAGTGAGGGGGCAAGCAGCTCCCCAAGCAGCTGAGTCTCTTGTAGCCATTATCTGGCCTGGGAATGTTCAGTTGTGGAAGACAGAGATCAGTTCACAGGGGCTGCAGGAGAGCTGGGGAGGGACCTTTGACAAGGGTTTGTAGTGATAGGATGAGGGGCAAGGGATTGAAGATTGAGGAGGGCAGATTGAGAGTGGAGATGAGGAAGACATTATTGAGAGTGAGGTTGGGAGAGACTGGCACAGGTTGCCCAGGGAGGCTGTGGCTGCCTCCTGCCTGGAGGTGTTCAAGGCCAGGTTGGATGAGGCCCTGAGCAAGATGGGCTGATGGAAGGTGTCCCTGCCCATGGCAGAGGTTGGAACTGGATGAGCTTTGAGGTCCCTCCCAGCTTAAACAGTTCTGTGAGTCTGATCAAAGTGGCTCAAGCTGGAGAGGTGGTTTCAGCCAGTGGCTTAACAACAGCTGCCCTGTGCTGAGTTAAATTCCTCCTTTTCAGGACAGAGAGAATTACCTTCAGCATCTCCTGACTGTGCTGCTGAAGGCTCCTTCGTCCCCAGGACTCACTTCTGAGCCTTTGCTTTGGTGTGTGTGGGTGGAATGACAACAGACATCAGAAAGATCCAACTACAGGCTGGATGGTGGCTTGGCTCTGCTGCCAGGCTAGGGGTGAGCAGAGCATGGGACCAAGGCTGAGTGATAAGGGAAGAGCACCCTCTGGGCATCTGGTGACCTCCCGCCAGCTTTTCCTAGACTTTAGGGAACTTCATCAATCATAGAACCACTGCACTGTCAGGGTTGGAAGGGACCTCAAGGATCATCCAGTTCCAAGCCCCTGCCATGGGCAGGGACACCTCCCTCCAGCCCAGGTTGCTCAAGGCCTCATCTAGCCTGGCCCTGAACACCTCCAGGGATGAGGATGATCTTGAAGATCCCTTCCAACCTTTTCAGCACCTGCTCTGCTTTTGCAGCACACAGATACTTGAGCAGAGGCTCCCTGCACGTGAAGCCTTCTCTCAGCCCTGCAGTCCTTGGCCACTGAGCCAGCATTCCAGGATGATGTATTTTAATTAATGTCAGCAATTGAGTGCCTTGGCTTGGAGCCATGTGTGATGTAGAACTGAGCAGATGCTCTTTGTCTCTTTGTTCAGGGGACAGAAGCTGGCAGAGCTCCTGGGATTGCACAGAGCCCCAGCAGAAGGATCTCCTCAGGGGCACAGGCCAGGTGCCCACATGGAGAGCCATGGGGAGCACTGGATCCAGATGGAAATCTGCTTTGGGTCCAGGAATGTTCAGATTTGGAGTTTTGCTTCAGGCCTGTTTGTTCTGAAGGGGTTGAATGCCACCAAGATGGAGGTACCATGAGCTGAACCATGACTGGCTTCAAGGCTCCAGAGCTGAGCACAAAGGTTTCAGGGATCTGCACTCCCCTGTGCAGCAGAACACAACCTCTGGTGAGAAGATAGCAAAGCCTTGTCCTGCACATGGAGGCCATCAGGCTGTCAGTGCTACTCACCTCACTGTCTTCTGCAGGAGGTGGGGGAGGCTCTTTGATGATCTAGAGGGACCAGAGAGAAAGAGAACAGGAAATTAATGCTTTGTTCTTTAGCACAATTCAAATGACTCTTTAACAGGCTCAGGATGTTAGGGGTTGGAAGGGACCCCTGGAGATCTTGGATCCAACTCCCTGCCAGAGCAGGAGCAGAGAATCCAGCACAGGGCACACAGGAACACATCCAGACAGGGCTGCAAAGGCTCCAGGCAAGAGACCACACCCCACCTCTCTGGGCAGCCTGCTCCAGGCCTCTGGGAGCCTCCCAGTGCAGAAGTTCCTCCTCCTGCTGAGCTGCAACCTCCTGTGCTGCAGTTTCCATCCAGTGCCCCTTGGCTAGCCCGGGTGCAAGTGAGCAGAGCCTGGCCCCTGCCTCCTGCCCCCCAGCCCTCAGCTCTTGAGAGACATTGAGCAGATCCCTCTCAGCCTTCTCCTCTCCACACTCACCACCCCAGGGCTCTCAGCCTCTCCTCCCCAGGCACTGCTCCAGGCCCTTCAGCATCCTTGGAGCCCTCCCTTGGACTCTCTCCAGCAGATCCCTGTCCCTCCTGACCTGGGGAGCCCAGAGCTGGATGCAATATTCCAGGTGAGGTCTCAGCAGGGCAGATCCAGGGAGAACCTCCCTGGCTCTGCTGGCCACACTCTGAATGCCCCCCAGGACCCCCTTGGCCTTCTTGGCCCCCAGGGCACATTGCTGTGCCATGCAGAACTTGCTGCCCACCAGCACTCCCAGCTCCTTCTCCTTGGGGCTGCTCTCCAGGTCAGGAAGCAGAAGGCCGTGCTGCTTCCAGGCTATGCTGTGGTTACAGGGTGCCTGTGGGGGCTACAGGTGTCACAGCCCCCCAGGGAGCAGGAGGTGTCCCAGAGCCCTGCCATGTTTGAATTGCAGCTCCAGGCTGTCTTGCTCAGGAGGTGACCCCTACCCTGTGTGAGGGAACAGCAAATTCCAAGTGCTGTATCCTTGATTCTGCAGCCCCCCAGGCCCAGCAGGAGGCACAGCAAAGGAGAGCAACCACTGCTTCACCTGAACACCCATGCTGAAACCAGCATCCCCTGCCCACTGCCCATGTGGACACATCCTGCCTCCAGTCACTTCCAGCCTGAGCAAAGCTGCAGTAAAGTGCCCTGGGGACACTGCAAAGCAGCACCAACCCCCCAGGCTCTGCCTGCCAGCCCTGTCCTTCACTCCAGAAGGCTCTGCCCCCTCACCCTCCTGTGACAAAATGCTTTTCCCATTGCCAGGCTAGCAGAGTTCAGCCCCACAAGCTTTGCAAGTCTGTATCAAAAGCCTCATACCTCTGGGGCTCTCGCAGGGTGAGGCTGTAGATGGCTCCAGGATATTCTCCATAGAAACAACTTCAGTTTATGTGGGTGTGAAGCTATTATTTCATGCAAAAGGTTTGCATCTAGGGCTCTGCAGGCACTTGGCTATGAGCACAGCCCTCCCCTCCAAGAGGAACAGAGAGCCTTCCAAAGGCAGAGCAGTGGCCTGCAGGCACGTCAAGGATCTCTCCCTTACAGTGCAGAGCCACTGCAGCACCACTGAATCCACAGCCACTCGTGGCAGTGCAGCTGCCCCAGGGATGGATTTGCTCCAGGGGTTTAAAGGCCACCTGGATGGGGCAGCCCTTGCTTGCCACACCAGGCCACGGGGCAGATGCTGCCAGGGTGCTGAGTGCCTGTGGAGGTAGCACTGAGTGCCCTCAGCTCCTCTCAGGCCTGGGTGTGAGGTGCAGAGGCTGCCCAGGCATGGGGCACGGATGTGAAAATGACCCTGGGGGACACAGCTGCCAGTGCCCAGCCTGGCTGCTTCCATGCAGAAAGGGAAAATGCCACAGACATGAAAGGCCCTGAAGAGGTAAATATTTACAGCAAGCCCTCTCACTCGTGCTTCTCCTCCTCTGATGAGCTCACTGTTTTTATTTTCCTCTGCAAAGCTCCAGTCATGCAATGTGGCCACTAATGAAGAGCATGTGGCTCTGGCTGGGGAGGAGATGGGGCTGGACCAGTCCCTTCTCAGCCCAGAGCTTGAGGAGCTCTGCCATTGCCTACTCATCTTTGCCTCCTCCCTTTTGAACTCTTATAGCTACAGTTGTGTGTGGGATTCACAGACTGCAGCAGGTTGGAAGGGACCCTCCAAGAGCATCTTGTCCAACCCCCTGCACTTAGCAGGGACATCTCCAGCTGGATCAGGCTGCCCAGGGACACAGCCAGGCTGACCTTGAATGCCTTCAGGGATGGAGCCTCAACCCCAGCCCTGGGCAGCCTGTCCCAGTGTCTCCCCACCCTCACTGTGCACAACTCCCTCCTGATGTCCAACCTAACTCTGCCCTGCTCCAGTTTCAAACCAATTTCCCTTGGCCTATCCCCACAGCCCCTCCTGAGCAGTCCCTCCCCAGCCTGCCTCTAGGTCACTTCAGATATTCTCTGGGATACTGAGACTCAGAGAACTCAACTGGATCTTTGTGCCATCCAGGGAGCAAAGCAAGCACCAGATGGCAGTAAGAAGGTCCCAGAGCCAGAAGGCAGTGCCTTGCACCTGCTCATTTTGCACTAATCACAGAATCATACAATGGTAGGGTTGGAAGGGACCTCTGGAGGTCATCCAGTCCAAGCCCCCTGCCAGAGCAGAATCTCCCAGGGCAGGGCACACAGAACACATCCAGGTGGGGTTTGAATGTCTCCAGAGCAGGAGACTCCACAACCTCCCTGGGAAGCCTGTGCCAGTGAATAGAGGCGGTTCCTCAAGCAGAAGGAAGGAAATGCCACCACAGGGAACCTGGTGAGGGCAGAGCCCATGCTGGCCACAGGTTTTGTTCTAGGCTGCCTCTCTTCTGCCTGGCCAGATGACACACAGGGACCTGCTGAATGCAATCAGCTGGGAGTGTGCTGGGCCAAGCCAAAGGCTGAGGCCAGTTTGGCTTGGCAGGGCTGAAGTGTTTGTTCATGTGTGCTGTGATTGTTTGGATAACCCCAAACCATCCCTGTGATTGCTGCTGCAACTGCAGCCCTGTCCCTGTGCCTCCAAGCAGGGACATGGATCACTCACCAACCACCTCTGCTCAGCAGGTGAGGAGCACCTGAGGACTTCCACATCACACAAACATAAACCACAGAGTGGCTCAGGTTGGAAGGGACCTCAGAGGTCATCCGCTCCAACCTCCTCACCATGCCCAGGGACACCTCTCAGCCAGCCTCAGCTGCTCAAGGCCTCATCCAGCCTGGCCTTCAACACCCCCAGGCAGGAGGCAGCCACAGCCTCCCTGGGCAGCCTGTGCCAGACTCTCACCATCCTCACACTCAACAACTTCTTCCTCAGCTCCACTCTAACTCTGCTCTCACTCAGCTCCAAACCATTCCCCCTTGGCCTGGCTCTAGACACCCTCAGCAGAAGTCTTTCTGCAGCCTTCCTGCAGGATCCCTTCAGGTCCTGGCAGGCAGCTCTGAGGTCCCCCTGGAGCCTTCTCCTCTGCAGGCTGCACACCCCCAGCTCCCTCAGCCTGTGCTCACAGCAGAGCTGCTCCAGCCCTTGGATCATCTTTGTGGCCTCCTCTGCCTCACTCCAGCAGCTCTGTGTCCTTCTCCTGCTGGGGACACCAGAGCTGGCAAACCCTTCCCATGCAGTCTTTTGTTTTCCAGTAGTAAAGGCTGGAGAGGAGGCCAGAGGCTTTTGTCAGCAGAGAGAACCTGAAGGGTAGTTGTCAGCTCTGCCACACACTTAGCTGTGAAAATTCAGGACCTCAAAGCAATCCTTTGCCTTTCTCTTGCCTTCCATCACAGACCTCAGCACAGGTGAGTGACAGAGGTCTGTGGCTGATGCCAGAGGCTGCTGGAGCAGCAGCAGTTTGTGCTGAGCAGCCCAGTGCCAAAGCAGAGCCATCAGCCACCCAGTTTAAAAGCACTGCAGAGGGCTGGTTTGCTGCAGCCATTCAGCAACACATTGAATCCAGATCCTGCATAGTCCAGGAATGTGTCTAGGATGTTTTCCATCTTGGGAGACCAGAAAACTGCCCTGGCTTACAGTGTCCAGCAGGCACATACTCAGTCCCTGGAGTCTGGGATGATAAATTGGGGCAATATGGTTCATGTCAGGGAAGAGGATCTGCTGGAAGCTGCAGCAGATCAGCATTTAAAAGGAAGGCTCCATGAGCAGAGCTGGGGCTGTTCAGGCTGGAGAGGAGAAGGTGCCAGGGAGACCTCAGAGCAACCTTCCAGTACCTGAAGGGGCTCCAGCAGAGCTGGGGAGGGACTTGGGACAAGGGCTGGGAGTGCCAGGATGAGGGACAATGGCTTTGAGCTGGGGGAGAGGAGATTGAGAGTGGATATGAGGAAGAAATTGTTGAGAGTGAGGGTGGTGAGAGCCTGGCACAGGTTGCCCAGGAAGGCTGTGGCTGCCTCCTGCCTGGGGGTGTTCAGGGCCAGGCTGGATGAGGCCCTGAGCAGCCTGGGTTGGTGGGAGGTGTCCCTGCCCATGGCAGGGGCTTAGAGCTGGATGAGCTTTGAGGTCCCTTCCAACCCAACCCGTTCTGTGATTCTGTGAGCAGCACCAAGAAATAAAGCCTGAATTAGGACTAAAATTTGGGAAGGCAGCATGCAGGGACTGAGCAGCTGTTTTGTCTTATTTACCTTCACTCTCTGGAAAATACAGAATCTGGAATTTTGCTGTGCTAATAAGCAAAGCCTTTAAGAGCTTTAACTCTGACCCATCTGACTCATCTTTTTATTTTTCCCCTCACATATTTATAGCTTTGACCTCCTCTGAGTCCTGTGACAGTTTCATTCTTTAGTCATGAGTTGGGGAAAGGAAGGTTTCACAGAACCACAGAAGGGTAGAGGTTGGAAGGGACCTCCAGAGATCATCCAGTCCAAGCCCCTGCCAGAGCAGGGGCAGCCAGGGCAGGGCACACAGAACACATCCAGGTGGCTTTGGAATGTCTCCAGAAAAGGAGACTCCACCACAGGCTACCAGGTGAGTGAGTGCTGGCCTCAAGAGCTCAGATCTGATTGCAAGGCAGGGGCTGTGGGGTCACAGAATTGATCTGGTTGGAAGAGACCTCCAAGCTCATCCAGTCCTACCCTCCAGCCAGCACTGCAGGGTCACCACCAAACCATGTCCCTAAGCACCAGCTCCACACTGCTGGAACACCCCCAGGGATGGTGCCTCCAGCACTGCCCTGGGCAGAGCATTCCAGTGTCTGAGAACCCTTCCAGTGAGGAAATATTTCCTGATCTCCAGCCTTGAGCCTCCCCTGGTGCAGCTTGGAACCATTTCCTCTGCTCCTGTTTGCCACCAAGGAGCAGAGGCTGTCCCCTCCTCACTCCAACCTCCCTTCAGGGAGCTGGAGAGAGCAATGAGGTCTCCCTCAGCCTCCTCCTCTCCAGCCTGAACACCCCCAGCTCCCTCAGCCCTCCCAGGGGCTCCAGGCCCTTCTCCAGCCTCATTGCCCTTCTCTGGACAGGCTCCAGCCCCTCAATGTCCTTCCTGCAGGGAGGGTCCCAGAGCTGAACACCACCCTCAACACTTCTGCCTGCAGGTTTGTGTCTCTCTTTCTCCTGCTCTGCCTCAGTGTTTCAGATGGTTCCTGATCCTGTGCTCCCCAAAGCATCCCAACTGCAGGCAAACTCTGCCTCCAGCAGCTGGGAGCTGGGATGTGGGAATGGCCACAGGGGGACCCTTGCAGGGAATCTCCAGGGAGCCAACCTGCACCCTGCCTTTTGATGACTTCTTAGGGCTGCTGAAGGCTCTACCCATTTCCACCCCTCCTCTTCCCCCCCTCCAGCCATGATTTTTCATGTGGTTTCAATATACATTTTCTGTATTTCCTCCAGCCAGGGTTTTGTTTCCAAAACTTCTGCTCAGCTGCAGCCCAGACTGAGAGCCAAACAAATTGCTGGGTTCTTCCATGCTTCCTTCCAGAAAAACAGCTTTCAAGCTGGAAGTGGTGTGAGAGGCTTAAACCCCAACACCTCACTGATGTGCCAGTCACAGCCCTGCCCCAAACAGCTGCAGCACAAAAATGAGGAAGGTGATGAGAGACTGAAGAGGGCAATGCAGGCATGGATGGTAAGGGAGGGGATGAGGAAAAATGTCTTTGCTGCAGGAGTGGTCAGGGAGTGGAACAGGCTGCCCAGGGAGGTGGTGGAGTCCCCATCCCTGGAGGTGTTCCAGAACCCTGTGGCCATGGCAGCTGGGGCCATGGTTTATTGTCCATGGTGGTGGTGGGTTGCTGGCTGGGCTGGGTGAGCTCAGAGGCTTTCCCAACCCAACCAGTTCTGTGATTCTGTGTTTACCTCACAAAACCAGAAGGAGATATGACATGGGAGAATGTGAGGAAAAGCCTTAGGTCTCAGCTGCACCATGGAGATATTTCCACTGAGAAGCTCTGCAGTTTCACAGAGTCACAGATTGCATCAGGTTGGAAGGGACCCTCCAAGGGCATCTTGTCCAACCCCCTGCACTCAGCAGGGACAGCTCCAGCTGGATCAGGCTGCCCAGGGACACAGCCAGGCTGACCTTGAATGTCTCCAGGGATGGAGCCTCAACCCCAGCCCTGGGCAGCCTGTCCCAGTGTCTCACCACCCTCACTGTGCACAACTCCCTCCTGATGTCCAACCTAACTCTGCCCTGCTCCAGTTTCAAACCATTGCCCCTGGTCCTATCCCCACAGCCCCTCCTGAACAGTCCCTCCCCAGCCTGACTGCAGGTCCCCTGCAGATATTGAAATGCAGCTCTGAGGTCTCCCTGGAGCCTTCTCTTCCCCATGCTGAACAGCCACAACTCTCCCAGCCCTGAACTGCCCTAGCTGGGGTTCAGCCCAAGGCTGGGTCAGGCTGCTTGCAGCTCCCACTTCAGCTATGCCAGGGTTATGCAGATCCTGATAAGGTCAGAGCATGGCCCAGACACAACTCAGCCTGTGCCAGTCCTGGTGGCTGGGGGAGGCACTGGCTCAGTGGGCACAGGGAAATGGTCCCAGCACACTCTGGCCTTCCAACTCTTTTATTATTTGCACCTTCCCTGTACATCCAAACCACTTCACCCAGCTCCATTTCCAAGCCAATCTAACAATGTGCCTGTAAGATCCACTTTGAGATGGTTTTGGAGGTTTTTTTTTTTTTATCTATTTGGCTCACATCTACAGGAAAATCTCTTTGCTTTGCATCAAAGTTAAACCTAAGGCTTATGCTGGCTTCTTACCCAGAACAACTTCACCCTTGGGCACCTACGTGGCACACAGAGATACTCCTGGGATCACTTGGACTCCTTCAGCTGTGATCAGGAAAGAGAAGGAACAGGAAGATGCTGACTGGCATCAAGGAGGCCAGGATCTGGCATCTGCTGGTGTTCAGCTCTGCTCTGATCAGAGGTCATCCTCTTGCAGGTAGCTCTGTCCTTGCCATCATTCTAATCACGGGCACAGTGCTGGGGTTCTCAGCAGAATCATCTTTCCTTGTTTCCTTTTGTTGTTGAATATGGCTCTGGGGAGACCTCAGAGCAGCCTTCCAGTACCTGAAGGGGCTCCAGGAGAGCTGGGGAGGGACTTTGGACAAGGGCTGGGAGTGCCAGGGCAGAGAGACAATGGCTTTGAGCTGGGAGAGGGGAGGTAGAGAATGGAGATGAGGAAGAAATCCTTGAGAGTGAGGGTGGGGAGAGGTTGGAACAGGTTGCCCAGCACTGACTTTCCTGAAAGGTCAGCACCTGGCTCCCACACTTTTGTCCTATTCCCCTCCTCAGACCCCAAAGGAAATGTTGCCTATGCTGCCATCAGGCACAGCAAGGACCTCATTATTGTTCTGCCCCACCAAGCAACAACTGCATCTACTGTAAACTGAGTGGTGAATTCCAGACTTCAGCCCAGAATACTTCTGAGACCAATAAACTTGGTTCTACTTGGAAGCAGCCTTTCTGCATGGGCCCCTGCCAAGCAGATCCTGGGTTCCAGATAGATCTCTGGAGCAAGCCTATTGACTCCAGGCCATTTACTCCAGGGATGGAGCTGGCTTGGTGTCTTTCCTGAAGAACTGCTGGATAACAACGACTCCTAGTTAATTACAAAGCCTGCCAAGAGGGAGTGCAGGGTTTAGAAGTTTCTTTGTTAACTCACATTTATCCTTGGGAAGAAATCAGTCTGCTGGGCTTTGTGGTTTCTTTTTTTTTCCCTTTTTCCCCTGGACACCCAGACAGCCATCCCTGGGCTGCACTCCACAGCAGTGTCCCTGGCTCTCTGCTTGGATTATTAGAGGTTGCTGCTTGCCTGCCTCTCTTGTCTCTTGTGCAAGGCAGTTTCTCTGCCCTTAAGTCACTTTGTGCTTCTGCACATTCCTTAACATGCCTCCACCAAGGCAGTAAACAAACCTTGCTCGGCTGCCTTGCTCCTCACCCTCAGCAGCCTGGATGCTCCTCTTCTTTACAGGAGGAATGGCTGAGAGCAGCCTGCAGGAGAAGGCCTTGGGGGTGTCAGTTGGTGACAAACTGCCCAGGAGCCAGCAATGGTCCCTGGCAGCCCAGAGCCAGCTGAGTGCTGAGCTGCAGCCAGAGCAGGGAGAGCAGCAGCACAGGGAGGGGATTCTGCCCTCTGCTCTGCTCTGCTCAGACCCCACCTGCAGCACTGCCTCCAGCTCTGGGACCCCAGCACAAGAAGGCTCTGGAGCTGCTGGAGAGGGTCCAGAGGAGGCCACCAAGATGAGCAGAGGCTGCAGAACCTCCCCTGTGGGGCCAGGCTGGGAGAGTTGGGGCTGTTCAGGCTGGAGAAGAGAAGGCTCCAGGGAGACCTTGGAGCAGCCTTGCAGTACCTGAAGGGCTCCAGGAGAGCTGGGGAGGGACTTGGGACAAGGGCTGGGAGTGCCAGGATGAGGGACAATGGCTTTGAGCTGGGAGAGAGGAGATTGAGAGTGGAGATGAGGAGGAAATTGTTGAGATTGAGAGTGGGGAGAGACTGGCACAGGTTGCCCAGGGAGGCTGTGGCTGCCTCCTGCCTGGAGGTGTTCAGGACCAGGCTGGATGAGGCCCTGAGCAGCCTGGGCTGGTGGGAGGTGTCCCTGCCCATGGCAGGGGCATGGCACTGGATGATCTTTGAGGTACCTTCCATCCCAACCATGATTCAATGAATGACCTTAACTTTGACAGGCTGGTTGGTAAGTGGCACACAGAGAGGTGTCCCAGCTCCCTCCACAGCTGCCTGCCACCCCCAAACCCAGGGCAGAGATCCCAGCCAGGCTCTGCAGTTCTGATCTGGGCAGCAGGGATGTGTCTGACTTCCATTTGGAAACTATCAGTGAGAGAGTTCCCCCCTTGGAGACCTTGCTGAGAGGGGATGTGGGAGGTAAAGGAGGAGAGAGGGTGAGGAAAAGCTTTTATCTACAGCAAATATTTTAGGGACAGAATGGAAGTCTGGAAAACATTAAGCTCCTCAAGTTTCCTGTGGACAAGAGTCTCCCTGTCCTTGCTGCACACACCTTGCTTATCTGGGCTGTGTTTCTCACATCTCAAGAAGGTTGCTAGGTGGCCACCATCCTCACAGCACTCCCCAGGAGCAGTCCCATCCTCCCCTTTGAGTCCACAGCCCCTTGTTGCCTTTGCTCCAGGACCTGCTGGGTTTATTGATGCCTTTTTCCTCTCAGCTTCATTTATCTCCTTGGACTGGCAGCACCACTCAGAGCCTTTCCTTTCTAGCACCTCATTTCTCCACCAAAGTCCAGCACAGACACCTCCACAGGGTACAACTCCACTGGGTTTCATGCAGATGTGCCAACAAAGAAGTTGGCCTCTGGAAAGGTGCCAGGGAGTTCAGGCTTGGGGCAACCTACCCCTGCCAATCCTTCCCCCGGTTTTAGAAGTCTTTTTCTTTTTAAATTATCCTGAAAAGTCCAAGTCAGAGTTTATCTCCCTTCTGGTTTTCATCTATCACAGAACCATGGAATGGTTTGGGTTGGAAAAGCCTCTGAGCTCACCCAGTCCAACCAGCAACCCAACCCCACCATGGGCACCAAACCCTGGCCCCAGCTGCCATGGCCACAGGGTTCTGGAACACCTCCAGGGATGGAGACTCCACCACCTCCCTGGGCAGCCTGTGCCAATCCCTGACCACTCCTGCAGCAAGGACATTTTTCCTCATCTCCAACCTAACCCTCCCCTGGCACACTTCTCCAGATGAGGTAACAGTTTGCTCAGGTTTTTGGTGGTTCTGCCTCTGCAGCTTGACTCTTGTAGCAATGAGGTCTCCCTCAGCCTCCTCTTCTCCAGCCTCAACCCCCCAGCTCCCTCAGCTGCTCCTCCCCAGCCCTCTTCTCCAGACCCTTCCCCAGCTTCCTTGTCCTTCTCTGGCTCTTCCCCAGACCTCAATGGGGTGAGGAGCCCAAAACTGTCAAAGGCTTCACTGAAATCCAGAGGAACATCATCCCCAGCCTGGTCCTCCTCCACTAATGGAGTCACCTTGTTGTGGAAGGAGCTCATCAAGCAGGACCTGCACATGATGAAAAATGGCCCTCAAGATGCCTCCCTGCTCCACAGCCTTCCCCAACACTAAGGTCACGCAGGCAGCTCTGATCTTCCCTGGGTCCTCCTTCCAGCCCTTCATGCAGATGGGCATCACATTTGCCAGTCTGCAGTCAGCTGGGACTTCCCCAGCTGGCCAGGGCTGCTGGGCAGTGCTGGGCAGTGCCCCTGGGAGCACTTCCAGCAGCTGCCTCAGCACCCTTGGGTGCTTTCCATGGATTGCAGCACAGGAATCCATTCCACCACCTTCCTGAGATGGCCTCTAGCCCACAGCTCTGCTGCCACACAAAGGCTCCCACCTCCTCCTCGTTGCTGCCCATGCTGCCTGTGTGGATGCACTTCAGTCTTGCCACAGTTTTGGAGGGCTAAGAACCAATTTCTGCCTGGGCTCTTCCCAGGTGCTGCTGTGGGTGCCCCTTGCTGCCAAGCTCCCTGCCTCCCCTGCTAGGGCACTGCCAGCCCTCAGGACCAGCCCATCCTCCAGCCACTGCTGGCCTGCCCTAGGGTTTATTTCTCACCAGCCTGGTTTTGTGCCTTTCCCCCTTCCCATCCAGTTTAAAGCTCTTTCAGTGAGCCCTGCCAGCTCCTGGGCTAGGATCCTTTTCCCCCTTTGTGACAGGGGAGTTCCTTCTGTTGCCAGCAGTTGTTGGCAGTTGTTAGGACAGAAGTGAAATGAAGCCTTTTACCCCCTGGCATTTGCAGCCAGAAACAGACAACTAAGCCTCCTCCTGTGAGATTTCCATCCTTGCTCTGGACAGAGAGACAGAGCTCACCACAGAGAGTCCCCTCCAAATGTGGCTGCTCCTGCAGGCTGTGCCTCCAAAGCTCTCAGCCCTGGATTGTAGGCTTGGTACAACGTGGTGCAAGTTTACAACTCTGGGTAAAGTGATTTGAAACCAGGATCAGGACAGTGACCCAGAGCCTGGAGCTGCTTGGGGCAGCCTTAAAGAGAAGCACCAGAAACCTTCCAGGCAGGCAGGCAGTCACCAAGCCCAGGCTCCAGTTCTGCTGACATTTAACAGCCTTCATCCTTGTTCTCTGCAGCACAAACAAGACCCAAAACAGAGCAGAGCTTCACTCCTTGGTGTGTTCCTCAAGGCTCAGCTCCTGCCCTCATCTCCCTTGGCCAAGGCAGCCCCAGGGGCTGAGCAGCAGAGATGTGCAGGGCTGTGATGTGTCCTTGCAGACACCCAGCAGGGTCATGTCTGAGAGAAAAGCTTCTCTCAAGCCCTTGATTTCCTTCTTGCCTCCCTTGACCTCCTCCTTCTCTCCTGTTTTCTCCTGATCCCTGCCTGTCCTTGATTCCTAACTGTGACTGCAGAACATTTTGTGAGCAAGCAGGGAGGAAAGCTCCTGCTGAGTGAGGCACAGCCACACTCTGACTGAAGCTGACACTTGGATTTTTTACTTTTTCAGAGAAGCTGAGGTGGGGGAAAAAAAAAGTTAATCTTGCAAAAAACCTGCAGGCTTAGAAATGTCTTTTCCCTGTCCCTGAGTCAGAACAAGGACTCCATCCTGGGCTCAATCCATGGATACCTTCTGCCCTTCTATAGGAGCCCTCCAGCACTGGGACAGTGTGAGAGGGACTGGAAAATCCAGAAGGCATTTCTGGCAGCCCTGACAGCTCTGCAAACCATTTCCATGTTGGCTAGAGCTGGCAGGCTCCTGACAAGGTTTGCATGTTAGCAGCACTGCTGCTTGTGGGTCCAGTCCAAGGTCAGGCTGATGGAACAGCAGCACAAAGCAGTGCCAGACACAGCCTCTTGGTCACTGACCACTGCTCTGCTCTTCCTCACTGGAAAACTTTGCCTCCTTCCCACTCCTCTCTAGTGCTCAGGCACCACTGAATTGCTGTGTTGTGCTGAGGGCTTCTGTCACTTACCACTGTGCAGCACAGGGGCCAGAACCACCAGAGCAGAGCCAGAGCCAGCAGGAGGAAGAGGATCAACAAAGCAATAGCCAGGATGGTCCCATCTGACTGCAAGAGAAACAGGGAGAAGGTGAGCATCATGGGCACAAACCCTCCCTCTCCACACTACCTCTCCTGTGCACCCTGCTCCCAGGCAAGGCCTCTGCCATGCTCCATTTGGTTTTCAAAATGCATTTTCCCTCTCCCTCATATATCCAAAGCTGGTACCTGACCCCCCCTGCCCCCACCTCACTGCAGAGAGGCTGAGACCTCAAGTTCACTTCCCAAAGAGCTGCAGGTTCTGTCCTGCTCTTCAGAACCTCACAGTGATGCACAGCACTTGTTTCACTTCAGAGCAGCAGCAGCCTGATGGTCCTCACAATGTTGTAAAGACTGAGACCCAGACTTCAGCAGGAGCTCACAGCACAGTTCCTTGCAGCTCAGGCATCCTCCTTCCTTCCTGACTCCTCTCCCCTTTTAAACCATCACAAGGACAAATTACCAAAGCTTATTCCAAACACAAAACTCAAAGAAAGATCTCCAGAGCTCAGGGCTCAGGTCCTGCTGAGATCTCCAGAGCTCATGGGTCAGGTCACCCTGCTCTTAGCAGTGCTGCGTCAGAGTAGTTCTGCCATGAGCTTTGCAAGACATTTGAACACACAGAGACACACAGACAGACACACAGACACGGACACACAGCCAGCACAAGTCCCAGGGTGATTCCAATGCAGAAGCCATTAACTCTACAAGATAGAATCACAGAATTGTCAGGGCTGGAAGGGAGCTCAAGGCTCAGCCAGTGCCAACCCCCCTGCCATGGGCAGGGACACCTCACACCACAGCAGGTTGCTCACAGCCACCTCCAGCCTGGCTGCAAAAACCTCCAGGCATGAGGCTTCCACCACCTCCCTGGGCAACCTGTGCCAGTCTCTCACCACCCTCATGGGGAACAACTTCTTTCTAACAACCAATCTGAATCTCCCCACTTCTAGTTTTGCTCCATCCCCCCTACTCCTATCATTATCTGATGCCCTAAAAAGTCCCTCCCCAGCTTTCCTGTAGCCCCCTTCAGATCCTGGAAGGCAACCAGAAGCTCTCCTGGGAGCCTTCTCCTCTCCAGCCTGCACAACCCCAACTCTCTCAGGCTGTCCTCATAGCAGAGCAGCTCCAGCCCTCTGCTCATCCTCATGGCCCTTCTCTGGACACCTTCCAGCACCTCCAGATCCTTCCTGGAACAGAGGCTCCAGAACTGGACACAGAGCTCCAGGTGTGGTCTCAGCAGAGTGGAGCAGAGGGACAGAATCCCCTCCCTGGCCCTGCTGGCCACACTTCTCTTGACCCTTTCCTCTCTAGCTGGGACCCTTCCCCAGTTCCAAAGCGCATTTGCAATTCTCTGGTATTGATTAGCAAAGCAAAGTGCTGCAGCAGCCAGCTCCATCCAGCCACCAGACCTGAATGTGTTCTCTCTGGGTGCTTAGATCTAACCCAAACCAGATGTTCTTGGCTTCCTGATACCAACTTCCCTGAGCTTCCCCTCCCCAGCCTCAGCCTCCTCTGAGATAAGCAAGCAGGCAGCCCTGACTCCAGCCTCTTGGAGATGTTCTGGGTGCCAGGCCAGACATCTTCAGTCTCCACCCAAGGCTCAGGGTCACACATTAAGGCTACATCCAAGAGCAGCCTGACCTGGGGCATGGGAGAACTGGGTGCCTGCTTCAGGCACTGAGAATCTATGGCCAGAGGATCTCCATCATGTGGGAAATGGAATGGAAAAAAAAAAAAAACAGGCAGGTTGAGAGCATTTTCCAAGCATTCCTTGGGTGCAGAAGGAATTTCTGGAGAACTTGGATCAAGACAACACTTGGAACTGAAAGAGAGTCCACAGAGGAGAAGAATTCACCCAAGACTCCTCTGGAAATGAACACAAAATAAAAGCTCCTTTGAGAAGACAGAGCCTTAGGCTTGGGGCTGCTCCCCTAGACAGGCAGCACCAGGTCACAGCTGCAAACTGGAACCTGCTGGGATTCAGCACTGCAGGGAATGGGATCCTGGCTCTTTGCAGCCATGAACCTGCAGAAATGAGGCAGTTTCTGTCCAGCCCTTGTCTGCCCCTTCATTGAAACCAATTCTTTGTCACTGAGAAGATTCTAAAATCGATCTGCAGACAGGTGAGCCACAAGGAAGAGGCCTCTCAGATGTTTTGTTCTGGGGAGTTTTTGTTTATTTGTTTAGTTTTAAACCCAGAAATAATTTTTACCTTTTTTGTTTGTTTTGGGTTTGCTTTTCTTTTGTTTGTTTTTCCCTAAGACAATCTGTAAAGCTTCAAGGGAAGTGTGGCCAGCAGGGCCAGGGAGGGGATTCTGTCCCTCTGCTCCACTCTGCTGAGACCACACCTGGAGCTCTGTGTCCAGTGCTGGAGCCTATGTTCCAGGAAGGATCTGGAGGGGCTGGAAGGTGTCCAGAGAAGGGCCATGAGGATGAGCAGAGGGCTGGAGCTGCTCTGCTCTGGAGACAGACTGAGAGAGTTGGGGTTGTGCAGGCTGGAGAGGAGAAGCCTCCCAGGAGACCTTCTGGTGGCCTTCCAGGATCTGAAGGGGGCTCCAGGAAAGCTGGGGAGGGACTTTTGAGGGTGTCAGGGAGTGATAGGACTGGGGGGGATGGAACAAAAGTAGAAGTGGGGAGATTCAGATTTGATGTTAGGAAGAAGTTGTTCCCCAGGAGGGTGGTGAGAGCCTGGCAGAGGTTGCCCAGGGAGGTGGTGGAAGCCTCATCCCTGGAGGTTTTTGCAGCCAGGCTGGAGGTGGCTGTGAGCAGCCTGCTGTGGTGTGAGGTGTCCCTGCCCATGGCAGGGGGGTTGGGACTGGCTGAGCCTTGAGCTCCCTTCTAACCCTGACAATTCTCTGATTCTATGTTTCTAAGTCTTATCAATATTTTCAGCCTTTGATTCATTTTAGGACCCTTAGTGGTGAAGTTGGGAGGTCAGGAGCTTGGTCTCAGAGTCAGTAACAGAGTTTTGAAGGACACAGAACTGCTGGAGTGAGTCCAGAGGAGGCCACAAGGATGGACAATTCCTTCTCAGGTGTGGTTAGGACCAGCCATGCTTGGTCTCCACAGATAATTTGGCCTTTAATGACAAATTCACCAGCTTAGAGCTAAAATCCTCTCTTTTTGGTCTTTCAAATGCAAGTTGTTTTCCTCATCTGAGCTGACAGCCTTTCCTTAGTGAGCCTTGAGCACAGCTCCTTGAGTTGTTCCATGGTTCAGTGTTTCCATGAGCATTTTGGAGCCTTCTTCCAAATTTTGATTAAAAAAAAAAAAAAAGGAAAAAAAAAAGAAAAAGGAAAAAAAAAAAGCCTGGAATGAAAGCAGACATCTCAAATGCTTCAGCCCTTTCTGAGCAGCTCTAAGGCTGGGAGGAAGATTTCAAAATGTCAGTGGAAATTTTGCAAACTGTTTTAGCAGGCAGCAGCTTCTCCTTCTTGCTTTGTGCTTCACCTTCTGCCTGGGCATGGTTCTAGCTGTGTTCAAACCCTGGATATTAACCCAGAGTGAGGCCAAGGTTCCAGCAGGAGCTGACAAAACCAAGACAAAACCACCCCAGAGCAGGGTGCAGGTTGCTGTGGGTGATGCCAGCAGCATCTTTTGTGTGGGGAATGTTTTGTTGCCCTGGTCTGAATTGTTTGGGTTTCCTCCAAGCCTGGTTTACAGCAGTGAGAGCAGAGGGTGGAGGAAGTCATAGATGGAGAGTCTGGAGAAGAGGCTGGGGAGGAGCAGCTGAGGGAGGTGGAGGAGTTGAGCCTGGAGAAGAGGAGGCTGAGGGGAGAGACCTCATTGCTCTCTACAGCTCCTGAGAGGAGGCTGGAGTCAGGGGGGGGTTGGGATCTGCTCCCTAGTCTCAGGTGCTAGAAGGAGAGGCAATGGCCTGGAATTGTGCCAGGGGAGGGTTAGGTTGGAGATGAGGAAAAATGTCTTTGCTGCCAGAGTGGTCAGGGATTGGCACAGGCTGCCCAGGGAGGTGGTGGAGTCTCCATCCCTGGAGGTGTTCCAGAGCCCTGTGGCCATGGCAGCTGGGGCCAGGGTTTGGTGCCCATGGTGGGGTTGGGTTGCTGTTGGGCTGGATGCTCTCAGAGGTTTTTCCACTCCAGCCAGTTCTGTGATGCTGTGATTCTGAGATGGGATTTGTGGTTCCTGATTAAAAGTTTGTTGGTTTGTAGCTGATCCCAAAAGCTTCAGTTCCTGTTTTCTGGATTTTTTGATGCTTGTTTGATGCTGGAATTAATCCAACCAGAATTTTTGGGGGTGTGGGTTCAATGGTTTGGTTTTGGTGCCTGCAGAGGGCTTTTTCCTGCAGCCTTGCCAGGCAGTGAGAGGAGTCTCCTGAGTGAGGAAGGTGAGACCTGAGGAATCAAACCCTTCTGTGTCCTCCAGACTGTTCTGCTGCTGTGACAGAGAGAACTCCAGCTGAGCACATCAGCTGCCTTGCAGAGAAACAGAGACCTCAGGGTGTGGAAACCATAGAATCAGAGAATTATCAGGGTTGGAAGGGAGCTCAAGGCTCAGCCAGTCCCAACCCCCCTGCCATGGGCAGGGACACCTCACACCACAGCAGGTTGCTCACAGCCACCTCCAGCCTGGCTGCAAAAACCTCCAGGCATGAGGCTTCCACCACCTCCCTGGGCAACCTGTGCCAGGCTCTCACCACCCTCATGGGGAACAACTTCTTCTAACATCCAATCTCAATCTCCCCACTTCTACTTTTGTTCCGTTCCCCCCAGTCCTATCATTATCTGATGCCCTCAAAAGTCCCTCCCCAGCTTTCCTGGAGCCCCCTTCAGATCCTGGAAGGCCACCAGAAGGTCTCCTGGGAGGCTTCTCCTCTCCAGCCTGCACAACCCCAACTCTCTCAGTCTGTCTCCAGAGCAGAGCAGCTCCAGCCCTCTGCTCCTCCTCCTGGCCCTTCTCTGGACACTTTCCAGCCCCTCCAGAGCCTTCCTGGAACAGAGGCTCCAGAATTGGACACAGAGCTCAGCAGAGTGGAGCAGAGGGACAGAATCCCCTCCCTGGCCCTGCTGGTTATGCTTCATGCCACTGAACATCTGCTCAGGTCTCTGCTGGCCATGCCACTGCCTGGCAATCCTCACAGTTCAGTTGTCACCATTCTAACAGCAGCAGAGTCAAAGGGAGCTGCAAGCCCTCAGCACTCCAACATCTTCACCCCCACATCCTTCAGCTACAGGCAGAGGTTGCAGCATCTTGGCAGGTCTCAGGTGGTGTCCTGAGGTGAGTGTGAGCCTTGGCTTGGTGGATGGGATGTCACAGGCTGAAATCAGCAGGCACAAAGCCCTCAGCTGTGCTGAGGCACTGCCAGCAGCTGGAGTGATCCATGGGACAGCAAAGGCAGCCTGGGGTGGGTCAAGGAAAGTGTGGGCAGCAGGGCTGGGGAGGTTCTGCTGCCTCTCTGCTCTGCCCTGCTGAGACCACAGCTGCAATCCTGTGCCCAGTTCTGAGCTCCCCAGTTCCTGAGAGACAGAGACCTGCTGGGGATGGTCCAGGGGAGAGCCAGGAGGAGGAGTTGGGGACTTGAGCATCTCCCCTGTGGAGAGAGCCTGAGAGCCCTGGCGCTGTTTGGTCTGGAGTAGAGAAGGCTGAGAGGGATCTGATCAATGTCTATCAATAGCTGAGGGCTGGGGGCAAGGGGGGGAGGCCAAGCTCTGTTTGGTGGTGCACAGTGATAAGCCAAGGAGCAATGGAGACAAACTTGAACAGAGAGAAGATTTCACCACAACATGAGGAGAAACTTCTTTGGTGTGAGGGTGCTGAGCCCTGGAGCAGGCTGCAAAGAGAGGTTGTGGAGTCTTCTCTGGAGACTTTCCAACCCCACCTGGATGCATTCCTGTGCAGACTCCCCTGGGTGCCCCTGCTCTGGCAGGGGGTTGGACTGGATGATCTCTGGAGGTGCCTTCCAACCTCTAACATTCTGTGGTTCTGTGCTTCTGCTCCCCCTGAGAGCAGAGGTTTGGTGCTGGATGGTTCTGCTTTGACTGAGGAGCTCCTATTCTGAAGCAGCCATCTCAGCTTTGAGGTGAAACCCAAGCAGCTCTTTTGGATTCCACGTGTGCCTGAGGGCAGCCCTTCACCAGAAGAATGTGAAATCCATTTCAGGAGGTGAAGAGCAAGAGGAATAATAGCAGAGAAGATTCTGGGGAATTAAGATTTTGTCATAACAGCAACCATTTATGGCTGGACTTGGGTTTGCTGCCTTGCAAGGCAGGAAAGGAAGGAAAGCAGCAGGCTGCAGCTCTGGAATGTCCTGCCCCTGCCTCTGCCCCTGCCCCTGCCCCTGCCCCTGCCTCTGCCCCTGCCCCTGCCCCTGCCCCTGCCCCTGCCTCTGCCCCTGCCCCTGCCCCTGCCTCTGCCTCTGCCCCTGCCTCTGCCCTTGCCCCTGCCTCTGCCCCTGCCCCTGCCTCTGCCCCTGCCTCTGCCTCTGCCCTTGCCCCTGCCTCTGCCCCTGCCTCTGCCCCTGCCCCTGCCTCTGCCCTTGCCCCTGCCTCTGCCCCTGCCTCTGCCCCTGCCCTTGCCCCTGCCTCTGCCCCTGCCCCTGCCTCTGCCCTTGCCCCTGCCTCTGCCCCTGCCTCTGCCCCTGCCCTTGCCCCTGCCTCTGCCCTGCCCCTGCCTCTGCCCCTGCCTCTGCCTCCTGCCTCTGCCTCTGCCCCTGCTCCTGCCTCTGCCCCTGCCTCTGCCCCTGCCTCTGCCCCTGCCCCTGCCCCTGCTCCTGCCCCTGCCTCTGCCCTTGCCCCTGCCCCTGCCTCTGCCCCTGCCTCTGCCCCTGCCCCTGCCCCTGCTCCTGCTCCTGCCTCTGCCCCTGCCCCTGCCCCTGCCCCTGCCCCTGCCCCTGCCCTTGCCCCTGCCTCTGCCCCTGCCTCTGCCCTTGCCCTGCCTCTGCCCCTGCCCCTGCCTCTGCCCCTGCCCTGCCCTGCCTCTGCCCCTGCCCTGCCCCTGCCTCTGCCCCTGCCTCTGCCCTTGCCCCTGCCTCTGCCCCTGCCCCTGCCTCTGCCCCTGCCCCTGCCTCTGCCCCTGCCTCTGCCCCTGCCTCTGCCCCTGCCCCTGCCTCTTCCTCTGCCCCTGCCCCTGCCCCTGAGCCTCACAGCATCCAAGCAGCACTTCAAAAGGCATCTCAGGAGCCCCTCATGGCCCACTCATGGGCATCCCCCTGAGTCCAGCTGAACACAAGAAGCTCCTCACAGGCAGCATGATGTGAGCCTGGCAGGGTTCAGAGCATGGCAGCACGACCTGAAGCCACACAGCAAGATGAGATTGGGATAAAAGTATCCCTCTGAAACTCAATTTAAATTGGAGTCACATTGTCCCAGGAAAAACAAGGCAGGGAAATGCAACAGTTTGTACCAAACACCCTGCTCCGGCTTGGTGTCCAGAGAGGTTTTGCTGCTGGGGGGCTGCATCCCTGCAGGAATCAGAGCTCACATCTGGGGGCTGCATCCCTGCAGGAATCAGAGCTCACATCTGGGGGCTGCATCCCTGCAGGAATCAGAGCTCACATCTGGGGGCTGCATCCCTGAAGGAATCAGAGCTCACATCCTCCAGCTGATTCCAGCAGTGTCACAAGAATGAGCTCTGCAGATCCACAAACTTTGGTGATGTTTCCAGAGCTGAATTTTTCAGGGCTGCCATTCTGTGATTCTGAGCCAACCTCCAACGTCTCCTTGGTGCATCCTTCTGAGCCCATAGGCACCAAGATGATCAGAGAGCTGGAGAACCTCTCCCATGAAGACAGGCTGGGAGATTTGGGGCTGTTGAGCCTGGGAAAGGCTCCAGGGAGACCTCAGAGCTGCATTTCAATATCTGCAGGGGACCTGCAGGCAGGCTGGGGAGGGACTGTTCAGAAGGGGCTGTGGGGATAGGCCCAGGGACAATGGTTTGGAACTGGAGCAGGGCAGAGTTAGGTTGGACATCAGGAGGGAGTTGTGCACAGTGAGGGTGGTGAGACACTGGGACAGGCTGCTCAGGGCTGGAGTTGAGCTCCCATCCCTGCAGACACTCAAGGTCAGGCTTGATGTGCCCCTGGGTGCCTGCTCTAGCTGGAGGTGTCCCTGCTGTACCAGATATGCTAGAGCTCCAGTATGAGCTGGAGTCGAAGGCAGCCAAATGGTACGCTACCATCGATATCGCCAATGCCTTCTTCTCAATTCCATTGGCAGCAGAGTGCAGGCCCCAATTTGCCTTCACCTGGAGGGGTGTACAATACACCTGGAATCGATTGCCCCAGGGGTGGAAACATAGCTCCACCATTTGTCATGGACTGATCCACAGTGAACTGGAAAAAGGTGATGCCCCTGAACATCTACAATATATTGATGACATCATTGTATGGGGTGACGAGGCAAAAGAAGTGTTTGAAAAGGGAGAAAAAATTATTCAGATACTTCTGAAGGCTGGATTTGCTATAAAGAAGAGCAAGGTCAAAGGACCTGCACAAGAAATTCAGTTCCTGGGAATAAAATGGCAGGATGGACGCCGTCATGTACCTATGGACGTGGTCAACAAGATAGCAACCATGTCTCCACCATCCAACAAGAAAGAGACACAGTCTTTCCTAGGCCTTGTGGGGTTCTGGAAAATGCATGTCCCAGGATATAGTCAGCTTGTGAGCCCTCTCTATCGAGTAACTCGGAAGAAAAATCAATTTGAATGGGGCAGTGAGCAACAACAAGCCTTTGAACAGATCAAGCAAGAGATAGCTCGTGCAGTGGCACTTGGGCCCATCCGCACAGGACCATCGGTGCAAAATATCCTTTACACCGCGGCCGGGGAACATGGTCTTACTTGGAGCCTCTGGCAGAAGACAGCAGGTGAAACCCGAGGTCGGCCATTGGGATTTTGGAGTAGAGGATATCGAGGATCAGAAGCCCACTATACACCAACTGAGAAGGAGATTCTAGCAGCCTATGAAGGAGTTCGAGCTGCTTCAGAAGTAGTGGGTACAGAAGCACCTCTCCTCTTAGCACCCAGGTTACCTGTGCTGCACTGGATGTTCAGAGGGAACGTCCCTTCTACGCATCATGCGACTAGTGCTACATGGAGTAAGTGGGTAGCACTGATTACGCAGCGAGCTCGACTAGGGAAACCCAACCACCCAGGAATTCTGGAAGAGATTATGGACTGGCCAGAAGGCAGAGACTTCGGAGCATCACCTGAGGAGGTGGCTCGTGCCCAGGAGGCACCACCATACAACGAGTTACCCGAAGATGAAAGGCCTTACGCTCTGTTTACTGATGGATCCTGTCGTGTGGTAGGAAACCATCGAAAGTGGAAGGCTGCTGTATGGAGTCCTACACGACAAGTTGTTGAAGCTGCTGAAGGAGAAGGTGAATCGAGTCAGTATGCAGAAGTGAAAGCCATCCAACTGGCTCTAGAGATTGCCGAGAGAGAGAAATGGCCAATACTTTATCTTTACACAGATTCTTGGATGGTGGCTAATGCCTTGTGGGGATGGTTACAACAGTGGAAGAAGACCAACTGGCAACGCAGGGGCAAGCCTATTTGGGCTGCTCCATTGTGGCAGGATATTGCCACTCGAATAGAGAACATGACTCTGAAGGTACGCCATGTTGATGCTCATGTACCTAGGAGCCGTGCTAATGAAGAACATCAAAACAATGAGCATGTAGACAAGGCTGCCAGAATCGATGTAGCCCAAGTGGATCTGGACTGGGAACGTAAAGGTGAACTGTTTGTAGCTCGATGGGCCCATGAAACATCGGGACATCTAGGAAGAGATGCTACGTACAGATGGGCTCGAGACCGAGGGGTGGACTTGACCATGGAAGCCATCACGCAGGTCACACATGACTGTGAAACCTGTGCTGCCATCAAGAGAGCCACCAGAGCTAAGTCTCCCTGGAACAGAGGGCGGTGGCTGGGCTTTCGCTACGGTGAGGCCTGGCAGATTGACTATATCGGACCACTGCCACGAACACGCCAGGGCAAGCGCTACATCCTCACCATGGTAGAAGCAACTACAGGCTGGCTGGAAACATATCCTGTAAACCATGCCACTGCCCGGAACACCATCTTAGGCCTTGAAAGGCAAATCCTGTGGCGACATGGTACACCTGAGCGAATCGAATCTGACAATGGGACTCATTTCAGGAACAATGCCATCAGTTCCTGGGCCAGAAAACATGGCATTGAATGGGTGTATCACATTCCCTACCACCCACAAGCCTCTGGGAAGATTGAAAGATATAACGGACTGTTAAAGACTATGTTGAAGGCATTGGGTAATGGGGCATGGAGGCACTGGGAGGCAAATTTAGCAGAAGCTACTTGGCTGGTTAATTCCCGAGGATCTGTTAACCGTCCTGGCTCTGCCCAAACAGAACCCTTGCACACTGTGGGGGGAGATAAAGTCCCTGTAGTGCACATGGGAAAGTGGCTGGGAAAGGCAGTGTGGGTTGCTCCTCCTATGGGGAAAGGCAAACCCATTCGTGGGATTGTCTTTGCTCAGGGGCCTGGATGTACTTGGTGGGTAATGAGAAAGGATGGGGAAACCCAGTGTGTGCCTCAAGGAGATATGACATTGGGGGAAAGGTAATTTGAGACGTGAGTAATGTGAGTTGTATGTTGCAGAAAGTCAGAAAGTGAGAAGGATTCAAACTGATGAAGGCCTGCAAAGAACAAGAGCGACCCAATGGCTGAGACCAAGCTGGTGTTGGTGTCCAAGAGTGGAATATCCTGCTTCTCCTATCCTGAACACTCCTAAGTAACATCTGGAGGAGCAGAAGAACTTTTTTTTTATATTTTTATATGGGTCTCTTTGTGTGAAATATTGAGATGGTTTAAGTATGTAGATTGAATCACGAGTACGAGTAAGAAAGGATTTAAGCATGAGAATCAAATGAGATGATGAAAGGTACTGAATTGTGTAGAACCTGAGCGTGACGCAAATGGTATGGAATAAGGGGTGGAGATTGTATTGGGTTTGGCCAAGCTGGAGTTAATTCTCCAGTGCTGTGTTTTGCAGCAGCAGTTGATAACATAGCAATGTTTTGGCTACTGTTGAATAAGTACCCAGGCTATGTCTTTTCAATGTTTCCCTGCCCCAAGAGTACATTGAGGGATGGGCAGGATCTTGGGAGGGGACATGGCTGAGCTGGCATACCTGGACTGGCCAAAGAAGTATTCCATGCCATATGACGTCAGCTCAGATATAAGAATGAAGTAAAAGAAGGAAGTGGGGGGATTGGTCCATGGCGTCTATCCTCCCAAGCAACTATCAAGCTTAGAGAGCCCTACTTCCCGAGACCGACCATCGTCCTGCTGATGGGAAGTAGAGACTAACATCTCTCTCTTGCTTCCGCGCGGTCTATTGCTTTTGACTATTATTGTTATTAAATTCGCTTCTATCTTATTATTAGCTTTGGTCAATTTTTTTTTCTTCCTCCCCTCCCCCCCTGTCCATTTAAGAGGGGGAGTGATAGAGCGGCTTTGGTGGGCATCTGGCCTCCAGGCCAGAGCCAAACCACCACAAGGGGGTTGGACAAGATGCCCTTTGAGGGTCCCTTCCAGCTTGACTGAACACCTAAGGGCCTTACAACCCAACCCATGTGGCAGTGTTTGAGTGCCATCACCTCTGCACATTTGGCTCTTAGGGTGACCTGTGGTAGCAAAACCATTCCCTGCCTATTAAACCTGCAGCAGGAAGCATTTAAGAGCAATTTCTTTTAGAAACAAACCTGAAGTGCCCTGGGGCTCCCACAGAGCCATCCCTCAGCTAATAACCTGCAGGTCAAGGGCCTAGGAAAGAGCTCATCACATTCACTCTGCATTTCATAAAGCCTCCATGGATACAGTGGTGACTGTGCTTGAATTGCCTGCAGGCTTGGACACCCTGATAAGGAGCAGAGCCTTGCTGGGGCAGCTCAGAACAAAGCCACAGCTGAACCCCCACCACACACACTGCAGCCCTGAACTCTGTTCCTCCTGAATCCAAACTCCTTCACTGAAGGGCATCATTAGTTTTCACTGCCACCCTGCAGAGCTGTCTGGAATTGCTGACTTTCTCTTTCCCCCTGTTTAAAGATCAACTCCACAGCCAGCAGGGTGTTTGTGGTGGCTGTTCACAGGATCACAGATCCTGGGGCAAACAGCCCCAGGAAGCAAACCATTTGATGTAGTCAAGTTGTGCCACGTCCTTTGGTCAAATGCAAGACCTGCCCAGTTTCAAAGCCCTTTTTAGCTGCCTTGATGGCACCTGCAGCCTTGCAGGCAGGGAGGTGAGACCAGAGGGACTATTTCTTTCCCAAATGGAAGGCCTGCTCCCCACTTGCCACCTCACTGCTCCCCCCAAGCCAGTTACTGATGGTTGCCACCAAGATAACCACTTCACTGTAAGGTGACTCTGCTCTGCCTGGGTAGGAAACCCTCTTGCCCCAGGCTGCTGCCAGGAGCACCAAGCCTCTGCCTCCAGTCACTTCCACACTTTCCATGGAGCCTCTCCTGCACAGCCAAGGACTGGCTTGGCTCAGCTGCTAGCCAGCAGCTCTCCTCTGTTTTTTATGGATCTTAACTGCTCTGCAGGACTGTGGCAGAGCTACCTGCCCAGCACTGTGCTTAGCCACCTGGAGATCTTCCCATCCAGGGGTGGGTTTAGAGCACCAGCAGCTCAGGTAAGGAGGGGCTGGTATCTCCCCCACTCCCCCAGCTTAGCCTCTGCCTCCTAAGTGCAGTCACCTCCCCACACTGCCCTGCCCCAGCATGTTCCTCCCAGCTCCAAGGCCTCCCTTTTGACCAGCAGGACTCCCCAGGTCAGCCTCCTGAAGGAGCAGTGTGTGGCCTGGGAAGGTATCCACCATGGCCTGGGCATGCAGGGAACCAGCAATGAGCTCCAGGGCTTCAGGCACTGCTGCTTGAGGGCAGTGCTGATGTCCTGCCACAGAAACCTTCTCCCAGCCCACCTGTGGCCACCTCCACTGTCCCTCCTCCTGCAGCCCAGCCCAGTGTGCCCCTCACTAGGTGGTACCAGGGCAGAGGAACAGCAGCCAGCACTGCTCCTTGCCCCTGCAGTGCAGAGCTGCCCAGCAGGGTCTGGTTTCTGCTGCCACTGAAGCCACACAATTTTCACCTCTCTTCCAGTTTGGAGCCAGAGAGTTACCAGTGCAGGAGGGCAGTAGTGGTTTTTGCTCTTCTGGGACCACTTTAGAAAATGAACAAAGACTTATTTTCTTTCCCAGCCTGGCTCCTCCCCGAGATGCTCTCTGTGTACTGAAGAGGGCTGGCAGCAGCTCTCCTCCAGCCAGCAGAGCAGGGCTGACTCCTGCCTCCAAAGGCTGCCTGGTGACTGATCTGCTCTGCTGCACACTCCCTGGGTGTGCCACCTGCTCATCTGCCTGCAGGCACCCTCAGGAAGCAGCATTTCAGCCTTCCTCTGAAGGGGGCTACAAGAAAGCTGGGGAGGGACTTTGCAGGATCTCAGGAAGTGACAGGACTGGGGGGAATGGAACAAAGCTGGAAATGGGGAGATTCAGACTGGATGTGAGGAGGAAGTTCTTCCCCATGAGAGTGGTGAGAGCCTGGAATGGGTTGTCCAGGGAGGTGGTTGAGGCTCCATCCCTGGAGGTGTTTGCAGCCAGGCTGGATGAGGCTCTGGCCAGCCTGATCCAGTGTGAGGTGTCCCTGCCCATGGCAGGGGGGTTGGAACTGGCTGATCCTTGTGGTCCCTTCCAACCCTGACTGATTCTATGACTCTATGATTCCTCCCTCTTCCAGTACTTCCAACTCCTAACATGAGGGTTTAAGAGCTTCCTGACCTGGGCTGCAGAGCTTCCCAGCTCCACCAGCCACTAACTGCTCCTCCTTTTCCAGGTGGTGGGAAAACCACTGCAGCAGACACTGCCCAGGCATTAATGGGATTTGATCCCTGGGAGGTGAAGATCCCAAGCTGGGAGCAGTGCCTGACACCCCCCAGGCTGTGCTGCCATTCAGTGAGCCCTGGCCAGGCTGCAGGAGGTTGTTGCTCCCCAGGGGCAGGATCCTGCCCTTGCCCTGGTTGTACTCCATGAGGTTCCTCTCCCCCAGCTCTGCAGCCTGGCCAGGAGTCATTGCATGGCAGCACAGCCTGAGGGGTGTCAGGCACTGCTCCCAGCTTGGGACCTGGGGGGACATGCTGGGAAGCAGCTCCAGGAGAAGGAGCTGGGAGTGCTGGGGGCCAAGAAGGTGCCCAGGAGCCAGCAATGTGCCCTGGGGGCCAAGAAGGCCTCAGTGGTGTCCTGGGGTGCAATACTCCACCTGGAGTACTGTGTCCAGTTCTGGGCTCCCCAGTTGCAGAGCCTGGAAAGTGCTGGAGAGAGTCCAGGGCAGGCTGGGAAGCTGCTGAGGGGCCTGGAGCAGCTCTGGGAGGAGCAAAGGCTGAGAGCCCTGGGGCTGAGAGCCTGCAGAAGAGCAGCCCCAGAGGGGAGCTGAGCAATGCTCAGCAAGAGCTAAAGGAGCTGTGGGGGGCAAGAGGCTGGGGCCAGACTCTGCTCACTGGTGCCCAGGGACAGCACAAGGGGCACAGACTGGCACCCGGGAGGTTCCATCTGGAGAGGAGGAGAAAGTTGTTTGTTGTGAGGGTGCTGGAGGCCTGGAGCAGGCTGCCCAGAGAGGTTGTGGAGTGTCCTTGTGTGGAGAGTTTCCAACCCCCCCTGGGCATGGTGCTCCTGGGCAAGCTGCTGTGGGTGCCCTGCTGGAGCAGGGGTTTCAGTTCCCTTGGCATTAGTGGTGCTGTGCCTTCCCCTACTGCTGTTACAAGCTGCATTTTTATAATTAGCAGAGAGTAAAACACAATTCTTGGTGCCTTCAGCTACCAAAGGTCCACTGACTTCAGCACTGGGGTGCAACTGCTTTTTAAACCCTCAGCATTATTGATCTGTCACCAGAGGGTCACCTTCTGTTCTGTCAGACAGAAGGCAGAGTGTGCAGCACACAACTGCACCTGCAGGGATGTAAGCTCTCAGCTTCCAGACTGGGTCTGGGGGCTCCGTTACCCTTTGCTGTTCTGTGAACTCACCCCTCAAGGTCTCCAGTTGTTGCCAAAGGCCTTACTGCAGCCACCAGCAGCTTTGTTCAGGTGCTGGCTCCTTCTGGGCTCTGGCAAGGTGCTGCCCAGAGAGCAAAGGCACTTTGCTCACCTGCAGGGCAGACAGCCCAGCCCAGCCTGGCAGGTGAGGCCCTGGAGAGCTGAGAGCCGTTAGGGTGGCATTAGGCTGCCAGCAAGAGCTGTGTGGCTTTTGGAGTGCCACAGCCTTGCTGCAAGGAGCCAGACAGCAGCAGTTTGGGCTAGGATCTGTCTGTCTCCTGAGGCAAGCCAGGGCAGTCACTGGGACTGCAGCACAAGGGCCAAGGCAGTGAGAACTGCAGCTGAAGGGGGCCTGGGGGGGACCTGTGCTTGATTTGCCCCTCAGAAGGGGCCTCTGTCTAATGTGAGTCAAGCAAGAGAGACAGACAGTGGCAACCAAAATACCTCCTGGACACAGAACTGGAGGAGCCAGTTGCTAGACAGATGCCCAGGACAGACTCACAGCATCACAGCTCACAGGGTGTTAGGGCTTGGAAGGGACCCCTGGAGATCTTGGAGTCCAACTCCCTGCCAGAGCAGGAGCAGAGAATCCAGCACAGGGCACACAGGAACACATCCAGACAGGGCTGCAAAGGCTCCAGACAAGGAGACTCCACAACCTCTCTGGGCAGCCTGCTCCAGGCCTCTGGGAGCCTCCCAGTGCAGAAGTTCCTCCTCCTGCTGAGCTGCAACCTCCTGTGCTGCAGTTTCCATCCAGTGCCCCTTGGCCTAGCCCAGGGTGCAAGTGAGCAGAGCCTGGCCCCTGCCTCCTGCCCCCCAGCCCTCAGCTCTTGAGAGACATTGAGCAGATCCCTCTCAGCCTTCTCCTCTCCACACTCACCACCCCCAGGGCTCTCAGCCTCTCCTCCCCAGGCACTGCTCCAGGCCCTTCAGCATCCTTGGAGCCCTCCCTTGGACTCTCTCCAGCAGATCCCTGTCCCTCCTGACCTGGGGAGCCCAGAGCTGGATGCAATATTCCAGGTGAGGTCTCAGCAGAGGTCTCAGGGCAGAGCAGAGCAGAGCAGAGGGGGACTCACAGAATGCCCTGGGCTGGGCAGGTGACTGAGCCTCCTGAAGAATGCTTTCCAGGGCAGTCTCCTCCTGGAATCTCAGCCCAAGCAGCCACAACTGATTCCAGGGGCTGCAGAGGGGATTGGATTCTACAGAGGAGGTTCCACCTTGCCCAGAAGGACACAGGGGGACCAGCCCAGTGCCTCTGGAGCAGTGTGGTGCCACAGCTGCAAGGTCATTTCTTTAGCAGCAATGCCCTGTCCCTGAGCTTTGCACTGTTCAGGGCTGCCAGCAGCACCTTCAGCCCCCAGCAGAGCTCACCTGGGTGTCCCTGCAGGCTTCTGTTACCTCTTACTTAGGTAATGCAGCAACAAGGCAGCCTCAGCACCCCCTGAGTGGAAGAGAGGAAGAGGGGGATTCTTAGCCCCACAGGGGACTTTCAAACGAAGGAAAAAACATTCTTTAAAAGGTAGAACTGTTGGGAAGTCAACTTCAGGGAGCTGAGTCAGACAAAGAAGCCATGAGACAAATTCATCAAACACTTGCAGCCAGCTGAGCTTTGTCATGCTGGAGGTGCTGGCATCTTAGCCCCAGCTGAGCATATAAACAGCAGCCTGCCTCCAAGCCTTAGGAATACTCATTCCAGCCATCCTCCTGTTCCTTGGGGTAGCTGCCAGGGGTCACAGCAGCCCAGGCCAAGCAGCTCCCTAAATTACACTCAGCACAGCCCTGTCTGAGCTGAACTGGGCAATGCACAGGTTTGTGGGGAGCAGGATTAAACCCTGTCTGCAGCTCCTGATTTACACAGTGTCACCCTCCTGCTTCTGACACAAGCCAGCCACAGTGAGCAGCTGCACCAGCAGCCAGGCAGCAGTCCCAGGGCTACCAGGGACAGGAGCACTGCCCTGTGAGGACAGGCTGAGAGCCTTGGGGGTGGTTAGTGTGGAGAGGAGAAGGCTGAGAGGGATCTGCTCAATGTCTCTCAATAGCTGAGGGCTGGGGGGCAGGAGGCAGGGGCCAGGCTCTGCTCACTTGCACCCTGTGAGAGAAAAATCACAGAATGCAGCAGGTGGGAAGGGACCCTCAGAGGCATCTTGTCCAACATCTCCATCTGGATTAGGCTGCCCAGGGACACAGCCAGGCTGATCTTGAATGTCTCCAGGGATGGAGCCTCAACCACCTCCCTGGGCAGCCTGTCCCAGGGTCTCACCACCCTCATGGTGCAGAACTTCCTCCTGATGTCCAACCTCAATCTCCACTGCTCCACTTTGAAGCCATTGTCCCTCATCCTGTCCCCACAGCCTCTTCTGAACAATCCCTTCCCAGGGATCTGTAGGTCCCCTTCAGGTCCTGGAAGGCTGCTGTGAGATCTCCCTGGAGCCTTCTCTGCTCCAGGCTGAACAGCCCCAACTCTCCCAGCCTATCCCCATGGCAGAGGGGCTCCAGCCCTCCTCTAGCCCTTTCAGTTCCAGTCTCTTCCTGCTCTATTCCCAGCAGCCATGGCTTAGCAGAAGCAGCTCCTTCCTCACAACCATTCCCTGGCAGTGATTTCCTTGTCCTTTGCCTGATTCCAGCAGAGACCAAGTGCAGCAGCTCCCCCCTGGCACTGGAGGCTGCCAGCCATAACAGCTGCCTCAGTGGAGAGTCTGCAGCCAAAGTGGTGCCCAGAGCAGGGGGCTGAACACCTTTCACACTTAGCAGCACCACTGCTGCAGAGCAGAGAGAGCAGCTACTGAAGAGAGCAGTTCTGCTTCCTGCTGACTGAGCAGTGCAGGCACAGACCCCTGCAGACCACTGCCTGCTGGCCCTGCTCTGGTCTGCACCCCACAGCAGATGCCAGCTCTGAGATGGTTACTCAAGAGCTTTGCCATCTCATCACAGAACCTTGGAAATGTTTTGGCCGGAAAGGATTTCTGATCTCCTCAAGTCCAACCCTCAACCTCAGGCCACCAGGGCTCACCGAACACCAAATGTCCTCTTGCCACCCTCAAAAGCTCAGCCTGGCATGAGGGCAGCAGGTCCTCTGCACCAAGCTGCTCAGCCTGCAAGCCCTCCTGCTGCTGCAGCAAAGATCTGCTCCCTGGTGCCACCTCCCAGGTGACCCACAAGAACCCAGACTCACACAGTGTGTGCTGGAGATGATGACAGAGCTGGAGATGAAGCTCAGACCATCGTTCATGCTGACTTGGAGAGCTGCTTCCCTGAGAGAAAAGACAACAAACAAGTCAGGCCAGACAGCTCACAGCCCCCTGTCAGATAGTGTCCTCCACAGCCTCTGCTCCTCATGCACCCTGTGGACAGCTCCTGCACACTGCTGGAGCTCTCTCCACGGTGCTCCAGGGCACAGCTGCCAATTAACCAACAAACACATCAGGCAATGTCACAATTAGATGTGTATGAGAGCCACAGAGGGTCCTGGCCAGGCTGCAGCCAATGTGCCAAGGCCAATGGGATGAGGCTCCCCAAGGCCAAGGGCTGGGTCCTGCCCTTGGGTCACTGCAACCCCAGGAAGGCTCCAGGCTGGGGGCAGAGTGGCTGCAAAGTGCCCAGCAGGAAAAGTCCTGGAGGTGCTGGGTGCCAGCAGCTGGAGACGAGCCAGGGGGTGCCCAGGTGGGCAAGAAGGGCACCAGCAGCCTGGCCTGGAGCAGCAGTGGGGTGGGCAGCAGGAGCAGGGCAGGGATTGTGCCCCTGGGCTTGGCAGTGCTGAGGCCACACCTCCAATCCTGGGGTCAGTTCTGGGCCCTCACTCCAAGAAGGACCTTGAGGGCTGGAGCAGGGCCAGAGAAGGGAACAGAGCTGGGGAAGGGTCTGGAGAAGAGGCTGGGGAGGAGCAGTTGAGGGAGCTGGGGGGGTTGAGGCTGGAGAAGAGGAGGCTGAGGGAGACCTCATTGCTCTCTACAGCTCCTGAGAGGAGGCTGGAGCCAGGGGGAGGTTGGGCTCTGCTCCCAAGGAAGAAGTGTCAGGACAAGAGGAAATGGCCTCAGGTTGCCCCAGGGGAGATTTAGGTTGGCCTTGAGGAACAATTTCCTCCTGGACAGGGTTGTCAAACCCCAGAGCAGGCTGCCAGGTGACTGAGTCTCCAACCCTGGAGGTGTTTGAAAGCCACAGAGATGTGGTGCTGAGGGCCATGGCTTAGCCCCAGCCTTGGCAGAGTTAGAGAAGGGCTGGACTGGACCATCTTAAAGGTGTTCTCCAACCCAGCTGACTCTGTGGTTCTACCAAAACATGGAGAGCCAAGGCAGAAACCTCCTCCCACCCTCAAGGGAAGTGTCTCCAGAACCAAACCTACATGCCAACGTCTTGCAGCACGGGAGCTGGGCACAGCAGGTAGGTGTCTTCTACCACAAAAGGCTTCTCATCTGAAAAAAAGAGAGGTTGGGATTGATTGCCAGGTCAGTGATGTAAAGCAGGCCCTGAAGGTCAGCTCCCAATCAAGTTTGTTCTCTGTGATACATCTACAGAGGCACAGCTTGCAGCAGGTTGGAAGGGACCCTCCAAGGGCATCTTGTCCAACCCCCTGCACTCAGCAGGGACATTTCCAACTGGATCAGGCTGCCCAGAGACACAGCCAGGCTGACCTTGAATGTCTCCAGGGATGGAGCCTCAACCACCTCCCTGGGCAGCCTGTCCCAGTGTCTCCCCACCCTCACTGTGCACAACTCCCTCCTGATGCCCAAGCCAAACCTGCCCTGCTCCAGCTTCAGACCATTGCCCCTTGGCACACAGCCCCTTCTGAACAGTCCTTGCCCAAGGAGAAGATAAGACCAAGCAGTGTGAGGGATAAAAACCACTGCACAGGCTGCAGAGGTCTGAAGTCCCCAAGCCAAGCAGTAAGGCAGAGGTAGGTGCTGTGGAGCAGTGGCCCAGGTGGTGATCTCTAAATGGACAATCTGTGGCCAAATCTCTGGATCACAGAGCTGGCTCTGGCTGATGTGCTCAATGTGGTTGTCAGCACTCCTTGGGCAGATACCAGGAGGCTGCTGGAACACTGCAACAGGTTGCCCAGGGGGGTGCTTGGGGACCCCATCCCTGGAGCTATTCAAAGTGAGGCTGGACAGAGCTCTGAGCAGGATCATCTGGTGGAGGATGTCCCTGCTGAGTGCAGGGGGGTTGGACAGGATGAGCTTTGGAGCTCCCTTCCAATCCAACCCATTCTGTGAGTCTATTCTCTCCCAGAGACTGCTACAGGAGAAGTTTCCACTGCACACAACACTTCAGCAAGCAGGAACACTGCTCCAGGAGCTCCTGTCCCACAGGAACCTCCCTGGTTCATACTGGTGCACTGCTTCCTTCTGGCAGCAGCAGACTAGACTCTGGCCCCAGGCACCTTAGGAAATGTTTATTTTTCTTACACTCCCTTAAAATAAAGATGAAATGGTAATGAAAAGTTGTAAGCTGCACTGAAGCTTTCCTCATCCAGCTTCCAGCCCATCCCAAGCCTATGTACACAGCCTGGAATTTTCAAGTTTCCCCCAGCAGTTATTTTGTTCTTCGACAGTTATTCGACAGAGGCAAACAGCTGCAGCCTTTCAGCCAGCCACATGCTCTGCACCAGCAGCCTCTGCATCAGCCTCACCTACTGACAGCAGCTTCTGGGGTTTAGCCTGGAGAAGAGGAGGCTGAGGGGAGACCTTCTGGCTCTGTACAGCTCCCTGAGAGGAGCTTGGAACCAGGTGGGGGTTGGGCTCTGCTCCCCAGTAACAAGTGAGGGGACAAAAGGAAATGGCCTCAAGTTGCACCTGGGGAGGTTGAGGTTGGACATGAGGAACAATTTCCTCCCAGAGAGGGTTCTCAAAGCCTGGCACAGGCTGCCCAGGGAGGTGGTTGAATCTCCATCCCTGGAGGTGTTCCAAAGAGGCAGAGAGGTGGTACTGTGGGCCATGGCTTGGCACCAGCCTTGACAGAGTTAGAGACTGCTTGGACTGGATCATCCTAAAGGGCTTTTCCAGCCAAACTGATTCCATGGTTCTATGATCCTTCCAGATCTCTGCTCCTGCTGTTGGCCTGGGAAGTGTCCTCTGGTTGCTGTCTCCCCACAGCCTCAGTGCAAGAGCACAGACAAACATCTGCACCATGCTGATGTGTTCAGCAGTGCTCCTTCCTTTGACAGCCACATGCCCTCTAGAAAATGATTTCCTCATTCCAAGAGAGGCAAACAGACAAGAGGCATCCAAGGCATGCAGTGCATGATGCACATCCCCCGCTCCCCACAGCCCAGGCACAGGGTTGGCACCACAGGCACAGGGTTGGCACCACACCTGGGCTCTCTGGCAGTGCAGCTACCAACCAAGCTGCAGCAGCTCCTGCTTTGCACAAGCAAGGGAGATGCAGCATGGTGGTGAATCTGCCCCTGCAGCTCTGTTCTCACCCTGAGTTTTGAAGCTGCCATTGACTCCCAGGACCACATGCCCAGAGAATCATAGAACTGTCAGAGCTGGAAGGGACTTCCAGTCCCAACCCCCTGCCACGGCCAGGGACACCTCACACCACAGCAGGTTGCTCACAGACACCTCCAGCCTGGCTGCAAAAACCTCCAGGCAGGAGGCTTCCACCACCTCCCTGGGCAACCTGTGCCAGTCTCTCACCATCCTCATGGGGAACAACTTCTTCCTAACATCCAATCTCAATCTCCCCACTTCTACTTTTGCTCCATTCCCCCCAGTCCTATCACTCCCTGACACCCTCCAAAGTCCCTCTCCAGCTTTCCTGTAGCCCCCTTCAGATCCTGGAAGGCCACCAGAAGCTCTCCTGGGAGGCTTCTCCTCTCCAGCCTGCACAACCCCAACTCTCTCAGGCTGGCCTCATAGCAGAGCAGCTCCAGCCCTCTGCTCATCCTCCTGGCCCTTCTCTGGACACCTTCCAGCATGTCCATAGCCCTCCTGGAACAGAAGCTCCAGAACTGGACACAGAGCTCCAGGTGTGGTCTCAGCAGATTGGAGCAGAGGGACAGAATCCCCTCCCTGGCCCTGCTGGCCACACTTCTCCTGCTGCAGCCCAGGCTCTGCTTGGCTCTCTGGGCTGCAAGTGCTCACTGCTGGCTCCTGCTGAGCTTCTCCTCCCCCAGCACCCCCAAGTCCCTTTCTTTAGGGCTGCTCTCAAGCCAGTCCCTGCCCAGCCCATAAGATGAAGATCAGGATCTTGTTTTCTCCTTTGCTAGCACTGGCAGCAAAGGCCAAGGAATGCTCCACACCAGCATTCACTAAACAAAAGCTGGCATCACTTTGCAAGGCCTTTTACTCAGATCTCATCAGGCTTCCTTTTCTATTTTCCCACCCCAAACTGAACTGAAGTCTCTCTGCCTCTCCAGAAAGTTTATCAGCCTCAGAGTCCCAGGGGGCAGCTCCTGGCTGGCCAGGCTGGCTACAGGCAGAGATGATTTTATGTGGAGGATGTTTGTATTCCACCACAAAAATGAGTGACTATTTTCCTCTGCTCCTAAACAAAAGAAGATCCATTTGGTTTGCATCACTCTGGCCATCTGATGCCTTCCTGGAAAACTTGCAGAGTGACACCAAAGCCAGCAGCACTTCTCAGCTGCTCTTGCATCTGTCTGCAGCATGCAGCGAACTGCCAGAGCCTCTCCTGCCTGCTGCAGCTAAACCTTGCTGTGTCCCTCTGCAGTGGGAGAGGAGGCTCCCAAACTCTACAGATCCTGCCAAAGTGTGAATGTTGTGGTTTGGCCTCCTGACAGTTGCTAGCAGGAGTGGAAGGGCAGTGGAAGGCAGAGTGCTGGACTTTGCTGCCCAGGAAGTGATCGCTGGGCTCAGCCCTGTGACCATGGGGACAGCACTTGGACTTCTGTGCCAGCTCTAGGGCAAGGACACCCAGGCCTTGGTGGCATCTCAGGCACCAGTCAAGGGCAGAGCGTGGACCAGCATATGGTGATCAGGCCAAGATGAAGGCCACCAAGATGATCAGAGGGCTGGAGAACAACCCCTGTGGGGCCAGGCTGGGGAGTTGGGGTTGTGCAGGCTGGAGAGGAGAAGGCTCCCAGGATACCTGGGAAGAAGAGATGCTCAGAAGAAATGGATCCAGAAGGACCTCAGAGCAGCCTTCCACGACCTGAAGGGTGCCCCAGGAGCACTGGGGAGGGACTTGGGACAAGGGCTGGGAATGCCAGGATGAGGAACAATGGCTTTGAGCTGGGAGAGGGGAGACTGAGAGTGGAGATGAGGAAGAAATTCTTTGCAGTGAGGTTGGGAAGAGACTGGCACAGGTTGCCCAGGGAGGCTGTGGCTGCCTCCTGCCTGGAGGTGTTGAAGGCCAGGCTGGATGAGGCCTTGATCAGCCTGGGCTGGTGGGAGGTGTCCCTGCCCATGGCAGGGGGTTGGAACTGGGTGAACTTTAGGGTTCCTTCCAAGCCAATCATTCTGTGAATCTTAGGAAACATTTCACCTTTCAGGCACTCTGCCACAGCAGCAGGGGTTTGCTCCTTACCTCTGCAGTTCTCCTCTCTCCATCAAACAAACGAAGGTCCTCACTCTCTAACCCCCTCCCAGGACACAGCACACAGAGGCAACTGAAACCAGACAGTCCTGAGGCACAAAACACTGAGAGCAGTGTGCAGCAATGGAGAAGGGTGAAGCATCTCCCCCTGCTCTCCCATCTGCTCTCTGGGGATGCCCTTTCACCAAGGTCCTTCCCACTGCTCACCCTCCTGACATTCACTCTCAGCATTCCTGCACCTCTGGCAGCTCTTCCCACTGCTCACCCTCCTGACAGTCACTGCCAGCATTCCTGCACCTCTGGCAGCTCTCTTCCCACTGCTCATCCTCCTGACATTCACTCTCAGCATTCCAGCACCTCTGGCAGCTCTTCCCACTGCTCATCCTGCTGACATTCACTGCTCAGCATTCCAGCACCTCTGGCAGCTCTTCCCACTGCTCACCCTCCTGACATTCACTGCTCAGCATTCCTGCACCTCTGGCAGCTCTTCCCACTGCTCACCCTCCTGACAGTCACTGCCAGCATTCCTGCACCTCTGGCAGCTCTTCCCACTGCTCATCCTGCTGACAGTCACTGCTCAGCATTCCTGCACCTCTGGCAGCTCTCTTCCCACTGCTCACCCTCCTGACATTCACTCTCAGCATTCCTGCACCTCTGGCAGCTCTTCCCACTGCTCATCCTGCTGACATTCACTGCTCAGCATTCCTGCACCTCTGGCAGCTCTCTTCCCACTGCTCATCCTGCTGACAGTCACTGCTCAGCATTCCTGCACCTCTGGCAGCTCTTCCCACTGCTCACCCTCCTGACATTCACTCTCAGCATTCCTGCACCTCTGGCAGCTCTTCCCACTGCTCATCCTGCTGACATTCACTCTCAGCATTCCTGCACCTCTGGCAGCTCTCTTCCCACTGCTCATCCTGCTGACATTCACTGCTCAGCATTCCTGCACCTCTGGCAGCTCTCTTCCCACTGCTCACCCTCCTGACATTCACTGCTCAGCATTCCTGCACCTCTGGCAGCTCTCTTCCCACTGCTCACCCTCCTGACATTCACTGCTCAGCATTCCTGCACCTCTGGCAGCTCTCTTCCCACTGCTCATCCTGCTGACATTCACTGCTCAGCATTCCTGCACCTCTGGCAGCTCTCTTCCCACTGCTCACCCTCCTGACATTCACTCTCAGCATTCCTGCACCTCTGGCAGCTCTTCCCACTGCTCATCCTGCTGACATTCACTCTCAGCATTCCTGCACCTCTGGCAGCTCTCTTCCCACTGCTCATCCTGCTGACATTCACTGCTCAGCATTCCTGCACCTCTGGCAGCTCTCTTCCCACTGCTCACCCTCCTGACATTCACTGCTCAGCATTCCTGCACCTCTGGCAGCTCTCTTCCCACTGCTCATCCTGCTGACATTCACTGCTCAGCATTCCTGCACCTCTGGCAGCTCTCTTCCCACTGCTCATCCTGCTGACATTCACTGCTCAGCATTCCTGCACCTCTGGAAGCTCTTCCCACTGCTCATCCTCCTGACATTCACTGCTCAGCATTCCTGCACCACTGGCAGCTCTCTTCCCACTGCTCACCCTCCTGACAGTCACTGCTTAGCATTCCTGCACCTCTGGCAGCTCTTCCCACTCCTCAGCTTCCTGACAGTCACTGCCTAGAATTCCTGCACCTTTGGCAGCTCCCTGTGTCCCTGTGTCCCAGCAGCAGTGAATACTTTCTTCTGCCATTAGCAGGGTGTAACCTTCTGGCCAGCCAGGACCTGGAGTCCTTCCCATCCATAATAAAAGACTCAATATATGTACAAAGCTTTGACACAGCAGAGCCAACCCCAAGAAGGGATGTACAGAGCCCAGAGAAGGTGAGCAGGACAGAGTTGTGCTTTCTCCTGGCCATATAACCAAGCTGCAATCAGCCTTTGCTTTGGGGAAGGGCTCAGCCGAGGACCAGCTGCGCACTGGCTGCAGAGATTCCTCAGGAAGGGTTGAAGCAAGCACAACATTTTCAAACTGCCACCACAGTACCACAAGTGCTGATTGTTGCCCTCACAAGATCAGGAGGATTTTAGGCCAGAAAAGGCTGCAAAAGCTGTTTGCCAAACTTCCCACATGTCACAGAGTAACAATTTCCTTCTCTTACCCCTGTATAAATCACAGAATGTTAGGGGTTGGAAGGGACCTCCTGAGATCATCCTGCCAGGGCAGGGTACCCAGGGCAGGGCACACAGGAACACAGCCAGGTGGGGCTTGAAAGGCTCCACACAAGGAGACTCCACAACCACTCTGGGCAGCCTGCTCCAGGCCTCCAGCACCCTCACACCAAACAATTTTCTCCTCATGTTGAGGTGGAACCTCCTGGCTTCCAGCTTGTGCCTGTTGTTGCTTGTCCAGTCCCTGGGCGCCACCACACAGAGCCTGGCAGCTTCATCCTGACCCCCACCTCTCAGCTGTTGATAGACATTGATCAGATCCCTCTCAGCTTTTTCTTCTCCACACTAAACAACCCCAGGACTCTCAGTCTTTCTCCACAGCAGAGATGTTCCAGTCCTTTCATCATCCTCACAACCTCCCCTGGACTCTCCCCAGCAGGTCTCTGTCTCTTTTGAACTGGGGAGCCCAGAACTGGACACAGGATTGCAGCTGTGGTCTCAGCAGAACCTCCCCAGCCCTCCCAGATTTGTTTTCAACTAAAGCACATCCCCCAGAACACTTTGCCCTTGTGTTCTGTGACCAGAGTCTTCTCTCCTGGGGTGCGTGTCTGGCTGCTCTCAGGTAAGACTTCCTCAGGTGTCTCTGTGCCAAGAAGTTTGTTCCCTGCAACTCAGCCCAGTGGGGATGGGGAGCCCTGAGCCTTCAGGAGCCTGAGCACTTCTCTTGTCTCTCTCTCAAAGCACCTCCATACCTGCAGCCCCTAGCAAAGCTCTCTGATGCTCCTGCTGGCTGCTCCTCTTATGCCTCTCCTTGTGAGAGCTCTGCAAACCAAGTTTTCATTTCAAACCCACTTTGTGGGGAGAGAGGAATGTAGTAAGAGGTTGCAGTGCTCTCTGAGCTGGAGAAACTGCCTTGGAGAAAGCCCCATAAAGGAGAAATGTTTTGTTAATGCTGTAATGCAAACCACACCGAGCTCAGGCTGTAATTGCTCTGCTTTGTGCAGGGACACATGAGCTGAGTGCCAAAGGCAGGCAGAGCAGAGAGAGGGGATGGGGGAAGAGGCAGATAAGCACAGAATGATGATCTCACATTCATAACAATCTCTAGATGGAGAGGAGGGACCTGGAAGGAACTGCAGCTTCCTCTGCTGTGCATGCAGCTCTGTTCCACAAGCACACAGCTCACAGCTGTTGGCAGAGCTCCAGGCTGTTCATTTGCTCATGCTCACAACTGGCAGCTCAGCAGAGCTGCAGTGCTGCAGGGTCCCTCCTGGGCAGGAGGCTGGGGCCAGCTCCACTCCCACCTCTGAGCTCTGCTCATGCTGGTCTGCACAGATCTCCTGAGGTGAGAGGCCTCCTGTGTCCTCCAGCAGCATCACTGGAAAGAAGGAGCTTGGCAAAGCACTCCCCATGGCACAGAGACTCTCCTCACCACAGCCCAAGCTTCCTGGCTGCTCTGTGCTCAGACCTCCACACTTGGCCTGGACAGCTGCAAAGGAGTCCTGCTCTGAGAGTTCCTACCCCACAGTGTGTTGAAGGCCAGCAAAGCACCTGGGGCAAGTTGTTTCAGTTTTATATTCCTGGTCAAGCAATCAGAGAATCATAGAATCAATTGTCAGGGTTGGAAGGGACCCCAAGGCTCAGCCAGTCCCAACCCCCTGCCATGGGCAGGGACACCTCACACCACAGCAGGTTGCTCACAGCCACCTCCAGCCTGGCTGCAAAAACCTCCAGGGATGAGGCTTCCACCACCTCCCTGGGCAACCTCTGCCAGTCTCTCACCACCCTCATGGGCAAGAACTTCTTCCTAACATCCAATCTCAATCTCCCCACTTCTACTTTTGCTCCATTCCCCCCAGTCCTATCACTCCCTGACACCCTCAAAAGTCCCTCCCCAGCTTTCCTGTAGCCCCCTTCAGATCCTGGAAGGCCACAAGGTCTCCTGGGAGCCTTCTCTCCAGCCTGCACAACCCCAACTCTCTCAGGCTGTCTCCAGAGCAGAGCAGCTCCAGCCCTCTGCTCATCCTTCTGGCCCTTCTCTGGACACCTTCCAGCCCCTCCAAGATCCTTCCTGGAACAGAGGCTTCAGACCTGGACACAGAGCTCCAAGCAGGATCTCAGCAGAGTGGAGCAGAGGGGCAGAATCCCCTCCCTGGCCCTGCTGGCCACACTTCTCCTGCTGCAGCCCAGGCTCTGCTTGGCTCTCTGGGCTGCAAGTGCTCACTGCTGGCTCCTGCTGAGCTTCTCCTCCCCCAGCACCCCCAAGGCCTTTCCTTCAGGGCTGCTCTCAAGCCAGTCCCTGCCCAGCCTGGATTGGTACCTGGCATTGCTGACCCTCCAGAGCAGGGCACCAGGCTCACCTTGCTCTGTGCTTTCACCTAGAAAAATGAGAGGCACAGATTGTGTCTTTCACAAAGCTCACAGCCCCAAAACCACCTGGTGGAGTTTGCACACAGTGATTGGCATTCTCTAGGGCCACAGCAAAAGGTGCTACAGGTAAATAAGAGGAGAAGATTCAGTGGAGGCTTAGAGTGAAATGATCAAGTGGGGAGATAAGGGAACTGCAGAGCAAACCATCCCTGTGCTGAGTAACCAAGTTGTGAAGCAAAGCAGAGAAAGAAGCAAAGGCAGGGGATAGGGAGCATCCTGCTGGGCTCTGAACACAGAAGGCAATGTTCAGAAGGCCTTTGTTGGGCAGTTTTGGGATACAGCTCCCTGTGCATCTCACTGTACTGATACCTGGCAAAGTCCTCCCCCACTCTTTTCCTCACTTCCCCTTGCTCCTGGTACTCAGATCTGAAACAAACCTCAGGCCAGGCTGTGCAGAGGCTCAGTTTTGGCCAAGCCCCAGAGCATTCATTGGAATGCAAAGGTTGTAGCCCCACCTCTGCTGGGCTCTGTGCTGTTTCCTCACCAATCTTTCATCTCTCCAGTTTTAAATTGCCTAGGACAGAGCTGGCCTCTATGCCCAGAGCTATCTCTGCTGGCTGCTGCACAATCTGGGCAGACAAAGACATTTTAGCACCACAGAGCAGCCATAAATCACTGCACTGGATAATTACTTTTAACTCTGTGCAGTCTGAACCCAACTCTCCCAGGTCCTGCTGCTGGCAGACAAGAGCCTGCTCTTGAACATGCAGCTGATTACAGCTGTGCTCAGCCAAGTGCTCTTCATGGCTTCTACAGATGTTCCTCTTTGTGTTTTTTTCATCCCATAACTATGAACATTCTGAGCCCATGCTCTCTTCACCTGCCACTTTTCCCTGCCAATAATCCCAATAAAAACCTATTAGCTCATGCCCTTAACCTCAGTGAGTCCTTAGCTGTGCTGCTCTCCATCTCATCTGGGATAATTTAAGGTTTCAGGAACTGTTGGCTTAGTGTTATCTTTTCAAACCCCTCCCTCCCTTCTGCAGGCTGAGAGGCTTGGAGCAAACACAAGCAGCCAAGTTATCCATCCTCCATAAGGGTTCCATAAAATCCCCACTTGGGGAACTCTTCTCTTCAGCTGTTTGCAGCTCAGTGCCACAAAGGCTTCCTGAGAAGCCAGGGTGGAAGCTGCAGGCTCCAGCAAAGTGAAACCCTGAGCTGCATTCCCACACAGAGCAGCTTCACCTGTGCCAGTTCCCACCTGGAGGGACTTGGGTTTGAGAACATTTTGATGAGCAGGGGTTGAGTTCCCTCAATCAGGGGAGGGTTTGTGGCCTGCTTCCAGGTCTCTGCATCAACCAGTCCAGGGCTGAGATGTGAGAAGGGTTGGTGCAGTGCCAGGGAGAATGAGCTCACTGCTGACTGATTCAGGGGACAATGAATGCAGCAGGTCAGAAGGCAAGGAGCAGGTCTGGGCCTTCCCTTCATTTTCCACACTCCTTTTGAGGGACAGGAAATAAACCCTTGGGTTGCACCAAGAGAGGCTGCTTGCTGCTGACAGCTCCTCTGCAGTGATGGTGGCAGACACCACAGTAAGTTACTCAGCTGGGGAGGCAGGCAGCACACACAGAGAGGAAGGAGTCCTCCTCCTCATCCTCCCCACCACCAGGTCAGGGTATTTGGCAGTGAGGTAACCTCTGCAAACAGTTCCTCCCTTTGGCAGCAGTGACTGTTTGACAGTATCACAAAACCACAGAGTGTTAGGGCTTGGAAGGGACCTCCAGAGATCATCCAGTCCAAGCCCCTGCCAGAGCAGGGGCAGCCAGGGCAGGCTGCACAGGAAGGCATCCAGGTGGGGTTGGAATGTGTCCAGAGAACTCCACAACCTCTCTGGGCAGCCTGCTTCAGGCCTCCAGCACCCTCACTGGAAAGAAGTTTCTCCTCATGTTGAGGTAGAACCTTCTCTGTTCAAGTTTGTATCCATTGCTCCTTCTCTTATCACTGTTCACCACCCAAAAGAATTTGGCCTCCTCCCCTTGCCCCCCACCCCTCAGCTATTGATAGGCATTGATCAGATGCCCTCTCACGATGCCAGCCAGCTCTGAGGATGCTGAGCAGCAGCTGGGATGCAGGCAGCCACAGCTCACACAGCCTCGGGGGGCAGGGGGAGCTGTCAAGCTAATGACAAGGGAGCAAGGAGGAGAGAGTGGAGCAGCAAATCAAAGCTGAGAAGACTTTACCTGGGAGAGCATTGCCATCAGTGCTCTACCTCAGCAAGCTGGCAGGAGGAGCAGCTGCCTCCCTCTGCTCAGGCTGAGTCAGAGTGCAAAGGAAGCCATAAGGAGGCCAAGGGATTGCTGGGTGGGGGTGGAGGCAGAAATGAATGAAGAACAGGGGACAGAGAGAGACCTGCACCCAACCTCTGCCTGTTGAAAAGGCCTCAGAGGAGAACTGGGGTCAGGTTCTGCTGCTTGCCTGCCATGAGCTCACTTGGAGCAGCTCTCTTCAGTGCTGCAACTTCAGCTCCCCAGCAGCAAACCAGGGCTGGCAGACTTTATTCACTTCACCCACAGCTTCCACTGCTTTTTCTCTTCAGGATACAGATTTTTTTTTTCCCCCACAGATCTATTTTAGAGCTCCTAACAAAAAGCTTAACTAAAGCCCAAGATATAAGTTTTTTTCAGGCCTTCTGAACTCACACTTTAAAGACCTTTGTGCTGCAGCTCTTGAGAGCAATTTACAGAAGAGATGGGAAGCAATTTGGGAAACAGAGCACTGATGTCCCTCTGCTAAGGAAGGACCAAGCCCAGCCTCACAGCCTCCCACACAGGCTGCAGGTCTGGCCCCTGGTGAGCCTAAAACTGAAATGCTGCCCACATTGGGCCTTCCAGTCCTGCTTTAGAGACTGCCAACAGCATCAGTCACTGAAAGAGATATCTGAGGGCTGTGCAGGACTGGAACAAGGCCAGGCATGGTGACAGAGGCTCACCAAATCCTGCAGCTTCAGGGGCTGGGTCATGCTGAGTGGTGGCCTTGTGGCTCCTGTAACATAGAATCACCTGGGTTGGAAGGGAGCTCCAAAGCTCATCCAGCCCAACCCCCCTGCACTCAGCAGGGACATCCTCCACTGGAGCAGGTTGCTCAGAGCCCTGCTAAGCCCCAGGTTGAATATGGGATGAGGCTTCAGCAACCTCCCTGGGCAACCTGTTGCAGTGTTCCAGCAGCCTCCTGGTGCAGAACTTGCTCCTCACATCCAATCTCAATCTGCTCTGCTCACTGCTCATTCCAAACCATTGCCCCTGGTCCTGTCCCTGCAGGCCTTTGGGAACAGTTCCTCTGCAGCCTTCTTGCAGCCCCCTGCAGGTACTGGAGGGTTGCTCTAAGGTCTCTCTAGAGCCTTCTCCACTCCAGGCTGCACACCCCCAGCTCCCTCAGCCTGTCCTGTAGCAGAGGTGCTCCAACTCCCTGATCATTTTTGTGGCCTCCTCTGGACCTGCTCCATCAGGTCCGTGTCCTTCCTGTGTTGATGCCTTTCTCAGCATGAAATATCACTGCTTGAAAAATCCACCATGAAGTTTTCTCTTGAACCCAAAGCAGCTTCTCCACACAGGGGAAGTTCCCTCCCCAAGTTCTGTTTGCTGTGGGATTTTCACATTTGAACTGAAGAAAGGAACCCCACAGCCATGCAAACTTCCAGCTGCCAGCAACCAAACCCAAAGGCTTTTGGATCTGCACCACAAAGGCTTCAGCCTCTGCAAAGCAAAGCAAACTCCTAAATATTTGAACAGCAATTTCATTGCCATTGGAACCCTCCAGGTGGGGAGAGAAGGGAAGGTTTCCTGCCCAGGGAGACTTCCTAACACATCTGATCCAAACAAAACCTTGGATCTGTACTCTGGGGAGAAACCTAACCTGGTTCAACACCTACTGCAGCTCTGCTCCAGACTGAAGGAGCTCTGGCCACACATCAGCTTTGAGTCTGATTTTATGGAGCTTTAAAGGAAAAGCCTGAACCTGGGGCTGCCCCTGCTGCTCTCTTTTGAAAGCCACCTCTCACTTGTTCACACACCCCCAGCACACCTCCAGGCTGCATGGAGATGCCTCCAAAGCACTTAATTCACTGTAACCCCCAGCCCACTGCTTTTACCCAGATCCCTCTCTTTCCCTATCCCCCTGTCTTGCTCCTCCCTGGACACTGAGCCCTCCAGCTTCAGCTTTTGGTGTCCCAGTAGTCACCACATCTGGATTAAGCACACCTGAAGCACAGCCAGGCAAGCTTTCTGCTCAGGGACACAGGAGTTGGCTGTTCCCCAGCCTGGCTGCCACTCAGGGGCAAATGACACAGCCTCAGTGCCCTACAAACACCCAGGGGTACCCCTCAGGGCAGCCAGCTCAGCACACTGCTGCTTTGCTCTGAAGATGTTCAAAGCAGAAACAAGTCCAGCCCTGAGCCATTAGACCTCCACATGTCTAATACACAACTGAATCATTCCTACATCTATTTCACACTCTGCTGGAGCACTTCCAAATCGATCAGGCAGCTTCTGAACAGATTCCATGCTAGAAGAGATGAATTCTGCTGTCACTGGTGGTGCTGGCTCTGAGCTGTGCTCTCTGGTTTTCTGTGTGGGATTGCAGGCAGCATAGGTGAGGCCAGCAGGATCCTTGCTGCTTCCTGCTAAGTGCCTCTTAGACCAGACACTTGGGGTCTAATTTGCTTCTCTTACTTTGGATTTTCTGCTTGATGAATTCTGTAGAGGAAAAACCCTCCCAAGCTGCATCTCCAGCAACACAGCAATGCCTTAGCCCCTGCTCCAACCCAGCCCCCAAGGACAGTCTCAGTTTAAGCTGCACTACCAGGCCTGCTTAAGTAGCACAAGATGTGGCAAGGAGTGAAGCAGATCTGATCCCACTGCATGCAGGAAAGCTGGACAGGGACTATCCCTGAGGGTCTGTGGTGACAGGACAAGGGACAATGGTTTGAATCTAGGGCAGGATAGATTTAGACTAGACATTAGGAGGAAGTTCTTCACAATGAGGGTGGTGAGACACTGGAGCAGGTTGCCCAGGGAGGCTGTGGATGTGCAGCCTGGAGAAGAGAAGGTGCCAGGCAGACCTCAGAGCAGTTTTCAAGTACCTGAAGAGGCTCCAACAGAGCTGGGGGGGGGCTTTGGACAAGGACTGGGAGTGCCAGGATGAGGGACAACAGCTTTGAGCTGGGAGAGAGGAGATTGAGAGTGGAGATGAGGAAGAAATTCTTTGCAGTGAGGGTGGGAAGAGACTGGCACAGGTTGCCCAGGGAGGCTGTGGCTGCCTCATCCCCAGAAATGTTTAAGACCAGGCTGGATGAGGCCTTGAGCAGGCTGGGCTGGTGGGAGGTGTCCCTGCCCATGGCAGGGGCTTGGAGCTGGATGAGCTTTCAGGTCCCTTCCAACCCAACCCATTCCATGATTCTATGCTTAACCCAGCAAGACACACACAGATCCTCTTCCCAGGCAAATTTCTTGCCTGCTACATTTTGTCCTCCGCTCCAGCTCCTCCTGCCACACCCCTGCTGCCATCACCACAGCACCCAGCACCACCAGCAGCCCTCCTCGAACACACATCCTCTCCACAGATGGAATAGCTCATCCCATAATGATCACCTTCACAGGCAACACATTTGAAGGCCCAAAACATTTTGCAAGCAAAACCTTGCCAGTGCAGTGCCAGGAAGAGAGCAAAGCCAAGGATCTTACTGAGGGTGAGGCTGTCGTTGATCCTGAAGCTGCAGAGCACTCTGTTCACGTTGCGGGCATGGCGAAATCCATTGCCTCTCACCACCACCTGGAAGGACTCTGCAGCAGAGGAGACAGCAGGTTACTGGCACAGTGGGGCACAGAGTGGCCATGGCACAGAGTCACACAATGGTAGGGGTTGGAAGGGACCTCCAGAGAGCAGCCAGTCCAACCCCCATGCCAGAGCAGGGTCACCCAGGGCAGGTCACACAGGAACACAGCCAGATGGGGCTTGAAAGGCTCCACACAAGGAGACTCCACAACCTCTCTGGGCAGCCTGCTCCAGGCCTCCAGCACCCTCACACCAAACAATTTTCTCCTCATGTTGAGGTGGAACCTCCTGGCTTCCAGCTTGTGCCTGTTGTTGCTTGTCCTGTCACTGAGCACCACCACACAGAGCCTGGCAGCTTCATCCTGACACCACCCCTCAGATATTGATAGACATTGATCAGATCCCTCTCAGCCTTCTCCTCTCCACACTAAACAGACCCAGGGCTCTCAGCCTTTCTCCACAGCAAGATGTTCCAGTCCCTTCATCATCCTCACAACCTCCCCTGGACTCTCCCCAGCAGGTCTCTGTCTCTCTGGAACTGGGGAGCCCAGAACTGGCCACAGGATTGCAGCTGTGGTCTCAGCAGGGCAGAGGGGGTTGGCCTGGATGACCTTTGGAAGTCCCTTCCAACCCAAACCATTCTGTAATTCTGTGATTCTGTACTGGGAAAGGTTCACAAACTTCCTGCAGCCACCAGCACTGAGACTGCCTTGCAAGGCAAGCACTGTTCCCAGACTTCCAGAGATAGTCCCAGAAATGCCTTGGCAGCAGCAGACACAGGGCCTCAAACTCTGCAGTTCCCCATGGTGAAGGAAACAGCCTCCACAATTCCTGTTTCTGTCTAGGAGAGGCACTCAAAATCCACACCAATGTGGTCTGAAAACCAAATGTTTCAGCATCCAAGGCAGTGCAAGGGCCAAGGACAGTGCAAACACCACCCTGCTTTTGCAGCTCCCAGCAGCACCAGGAGCTCAGCTTTGGCAGACTCCAAGTTTCTGCCTTGCACTTTACAGTTCCTAACTTTCTTTCATCTCCCTGAAGGACTCCAGCACTGTACTTGTCAAAGCAGCAGATTTGCTCTGGAATCTGGGCTCCCTTCCACTGGCTTACAGCCAAGCTGCAAATCATCCTACCACATCCAGCCAGGGAAGCTGCCTCTCAGGCCCATTCTGTGCTGTCCAAGAGCATTTGGGAAGAAGGGGGGAGAGGAGCTCTGCTCTGGGGCGTGGGGGCTGCTGAATGCTTGAGAGAAATCACAGAAGTCTGAACTGCTGGGGAAGGAGAGCTCAGGCACAGCCAGGGAACAGCCTGCCAGTGATGTCAGATGGACCATGGGGATCCTGTCATGCCTGGGGCTGAAACCATAAAATTCTAGAACAGCTCAGGTTGGAAGGGACCTCAGAGCTCATCTCCTCCAATCTCCTGCCATGGGCAGGGACACCTCTCAGCCAGACTCAGCTGCTCAGAGCCTCATCCAGCCTGGCCTTGAACACCTCTGGGGAGGAGGCAGCCACTGTGAGGGTCACAGAGCCCTGGAGCAGGCTGCTCAGAGAGGTTGTAGAGTCTCTTTCTCTGGAGATTTTCCAAAGCCACCTGGGTGTATTCCTCTGTGACCTGCCCTGGGGGATCCTGCTCTGGCAGGGGTTTGGACTGGATGATCTCCAGTGGTCCCTTCCAACCCCTCACATTCTGTGATTCTGTGATCCTCTGAGATGATGAATTTGCAAAACTCTAAACCTAATCAAAGTCTTCTTTCCAGATGTGGATTGCAGTTTTGCAGAGCCTAAGTAACACAGAGTGCTGTGACTGAGTTGGGCAAAAAGGTCCCCACCAAGCCTTTTGTGCAAGAACATCCCAGCTGACAGCAGCTGGCAGAAATGGGACAGGTGCAAGCTGCTGTAAGATGAAAAGGAGAGTCACCAAAAAAGCAAAGGCTGTAGCTGCACTTCCTGAGCTCCTCTTCACTCTCCAGCAATTAGAGACAGACAAAGAGATGCATTTTAGATAATGTGAAGAAGCAGAACCTCAATTTCTACTCACCTCCTGCACATATACTGGAAGGCTCTGCTGCCAGAATTTCTATGCAGGATTTCTTCAAGATCTAAAAGACAGAAAGAAATGTCAGAGGTGGCTCAGACTTGGTCCTGCAGGAACACAAAGCTGCAGGCAGGACAGACAGCAAGTGAGTGCTCAGCTCAACACTTGGCAGCCCTGGCACAGCTCTGCCACCTGAGCTCTTCCCTCTGAACCAGCCTGGCTGTGTCCTTGCTCTTCCACAGGGAGCCTATGGAGGAAGGCAATGGATGCTGATACTCTCCAGTGCCCCAGCAGAAGCTTGCTGCTGTCTGTGGGACAAGTGATGGTGCAGGCTGTGGTCAGAAATGATTCTGCCCCTCTGCTCTGCCCTTGTGACACCACACCTTGAAGACTGAGTCCAGTTCTGGTGTCTCCATCCAGCTCTGGTGTCCCCAGCAGAAGAAGGCCACAGAGCTGTGGAGTAAGGCCAGAGGAGGGCACAGAGATGATCCAAGGGCTGGAGGAGCTCTGCTGTGAGCACAGGCTGAGGGAGCTGGGGGGATTCAGTCTGCAGAACAGAAGGGACCTTAGAGCTGAAGGGATCCTGCAGGAAGGCTGCAGAAGGACTTTTCATCAGGGGGTCTAGAGACAGGCTAAGGGAGAATGGTTTGATGCTGAGGGGGAGCAGGGTTAGACTGGAGCTGAGGAAGAAGTTCTTCAGGATTCTGGCACAGGTTGCCCAGGGAGGCTGTGGCTGCCACCTTCCTGGGGGTGTTCAAGGCCAGGCTGGATAAGGCCTTGAGCAAGCTGGGCTGGTGGGAGGTGTCCCTGCCCATGGCAGGGGGTTGGAGGAGATGAGCTCTTAGGTCTCTTCCAAACTGAGCCATTCTATGATCTGTGGCAGCTAAGGTGCACTCTGAGGGGTTTGCAAGGCAAGGTGCAGCCACACCTCCCTCTCCAAAACGATTCTGGAGCCCAGCTCTGCAAATCCAGCAGCCCAGGTTCCAGATGAGATCTTTACTTCACATTTGAACACCCCAGGAACAGCTCCACAGTCCCTGCTCAAGCCTCTGCACAGGGGCTCAGACTTCTATCTGTGAGAGCAGAGCTGAGTGCATCCTCAGAGCTGCACTGGGACTTCAAATAAAGACATGTGGAGAGGTGCTCTGGTCTTAAACCCAGCTTAAAGTCAGCAGCGTGTCTGTGAGAGCTGGCACTGCCCTTAACCACTTCATGTGCAGTGATTCACACAGAGCCTTCAGAGCCAGGCTTGGCAGCCTGCTTGTGAGGCAGGAGCAGCATGCTGGAGCTGGGCTCTCCTTATCCCCACAGGGTGCTACAACTGCCCAGGCTGTTCTCTGCATGCAGCAGCCTTCCCCCTGCTCTGAAGATCAGCTCAGACTCTTCTCTGCACACAGGTAGTAGAATTCTGCCAGTGCCTGTAAGGCCCTGTGGGAACAGCAGCAGCAGCTGAGTGCTGTGGGTGCTGGGCTGGGCTGAGCAGCCCCTAGAGGAGGCAGCACTGATCAAAGCCTAGGTCAGCTCCAAGAGGCAAAGAAATGTCAGCCAAGCATCATGACTCAAATCCAACAGGAAAATTATTTTCCCAACTTTAAAATGAAACATCTGTAAGGAACAAACAGTGACCAACACAATTCTGTACAGAAAGGAGAATCTCTTTTTTCCCCCCTTTTTCCCCTCCACAACCATGGCTTTATGCCTCAAATACCTGATTGCAACAGGTACAGAGAGAGCCAGGAGGTATTTGTTAAAACTTCCAAACAGAAGGTTGGGTGACTCAGAAGCAGGGCTGGGAGAAGAGCACCAAAGGACTGGAGGAACCAGGCTGGTCTGAGCTGCTGGCAGCATGAGAAGTGAGCAGAAAGAAGGTTTGCAGGAGCAAGGTTACACAGGAACTGTCAAGTGGAAAACAGAAAAGAGAAAGTCAACAGCTGAGAACTGCAAAGCATTAGAAGAGTTTGAAAGGCAGAACAAGGCAAACACTCAAAAGAAGGAGCACTGTAAAGCACTCTGCCAAAGTATCCACACAGCCTCTGTCAGTCCTCTGCTCCCTGCCCCTTGCTCAGTCCAAGTTCTGCTCCTCCACCAGAGCATTTTTCTCCTCCAGTCACTGCCAGGGCTCATGAGCACAGCACTAAGAGCTGAGGTGCTTCCAAGTGTTTCTCCTCTGCACTGACAAGAATCTCCTTTAGCAAGAGATTCTTTTCACATCTTTCCATCTTCCCCTTCAGATTCTCTTCCCCTCTCTCCCCCAGCATCCCCAAAGCTCTCAGTACATCTTTCTCCTCCTCACTGCCTTTCAGCAGTGGAGTGGAAGATGAGGATACCTGCAGCCTCCAAGCCAAACCCTTCCATGATTCTATCATTCTGTGAAGCAGCCAAAGGAGCTGGAGAGCAAATGCATGAAAAATACCAGCAAGACTGTCAGGGGTTTTAAAAATCAAGCAAAGCCTCACTTGACTAAGTCTGAAACTCCTGATGATGAGGTGGTAGAAAGCAGCCCTGAGGAAAAGGCCTTGGGGGTGCTGATGGAAGAGAAGCTGGCAGCACAGAAGTCCAAGGGCAGCCTGTGCTGCATCCAAAGCAGCACTGCCAGCAGAGCCAGAGAGGTGATTCTGCCACTTTGCTCTGCTCTGGGGAGACTTCACCTGCAGTGCTGTGTGCAGGAATGGAGCCCTCAGCACAGGAAGGACCTGGCAGGTCCAGAGGAGGCCATGAAAATGCTCAGGGGGTTGGAGCAGCTCTGCTATGAGGCTGAGGGAGCTGGGGGTGTTCAGCCTGGAGAAGAGGAGGCTCCAGGGAGACCTCAGAGCAACCTTCCAGTACCTGAAGGGAGCTAAAGGAAGGCTGCAGAGAGACTGTTTGCTAAGGCCTGCAGGGACAGGACCAGGGCAATGGCTTCAAACTAGAGAAGGGCAGATTGAGATTGGATATCAGGAAGAAGTTCTTCACTATGAGGCTGCTGGAACACTGGCACAGGTTGCCCAGGGAGGTGGTTGAGGCTCCTTCCCTGGAGATATTCAAGGTAAGACTTGCTGAGGCCCTGGGCAGCCTCATCTAGTTTGGGATGTCCCTGCTGAGTGGAGGGAGCTTGGGCTGGATGAGCTTTGGAGATCCCTTCCAGCCTGGACCATTCTATGATTCTGTGACTTGTATTCAGCCCTTTGCAAACATTCCTGCTGTGAGCCAGCTGGGACGGGCTGGAACAGCAGGTGTCCCAATTAGGTGATGCAGAGCTCCCTTCCAATCCAATCCAATCCAACCCAATCCAATCCAACTCAATCCAATCCAATCCAATCCAGTCCAGTCCAGTCCAGTCCATTTACATGACTATAAAAAGTTGGCTTCCCTGCCTTTGTGCAGTGCCAACTGCAATATTTATTTTGATTTAGAATAATCACAAGTTTCCAATGCTCCAAGCACCCACACTGACTTCAAGGGAAAATCAGGCAGCAGTGACTATTGCAAAAGAATTCCTTGATGTGCCTTCCTCACCAGAAAAATAAATTCAAACAGGACTTCAACACATCCATTGTAGGAGACTTCAACAGATCTTCTGTTCTCTCATTCCTCAAGGGCTGCACAGCCTTGTGAGGGCTGGAGGTGCACTTCAGTCACTGCAGGATGGCTCCCCAGGGAAGTGCCTCCCTGCTCCTGCAGGGATTGTAATCTCCCATCTGAGCATCAAACTGTTCCCCAGGTGCTGATGGGAGAACTGACTCCAGAGCCTCATCTTCCTAGGGAGAACTTCCACTCTGCTGGGGTCCTTGGCAACAGCCTGCAGGCCCATGGCTGCAGCTGGCCTGGCACCCATGCAGAGAAGGATCTGAAGCAGCAGTCTCCTGTTGCACTCTCTGGGGCTCCAGTTCTGCTCCAGCTCCATGCAGGCTCCCAGGAGGATCTCTTGCTCCTGTTGCACTCTCTGGAGCTGCAGTTCTGCTCCAGCTCCACACAGGCTCCCAGGAGGATCTCTTGCTCCTGTTGCTCTCCCTGGGGCTCCAGCTCTGCTCCAGCTCCATGCAGGCTCCCAGGAGGATCTCTTGCTCCTGTTGCACTCTCTGGAGCTGCAGTTCTGCTCCAGCTCCACACAGGCTCCCAGGAGGATCTCTTGCTCCTGTTGCTCTCCCTGGGGCTCCAGCTCTGCTCTAGATCCAAACAGGCTCCTGAGAGGATCTCTTGCTCATGCTTTGTGACACAGCAGCCAAAACCTGCAGCACATCCTTGTGGAGCATGGTTTCACCTCTCACACTCTCTATGGGACAGAACTGAGCTGTGACTCCTGTGGCCCTATTGCCTTAAAGGCCAAGAGTGGCCCTGCAGGTCACCTGGGCCCTGTCAGAGACAAGAGGAGGGAGGGCAGAGCAATTCTGCTGCTCAGAAGCTTCCTTTGGGCAGGCTGCTCCACAAGCATGCAGACAGATGACTTCACCACAGCAGCTGCAGATTTCTTACAGTATTTTTTTTTTCACCAGATTTGGGAATTCTAATTAGCAAACAAGATGCTGAAGTTTAAGAGCAGCTTACTGCCTGAGCAGAGCTCTGAGCCTAGGTGCTCCTCAGCAGGCTCTGCTGAAGCACTAAACAGCAAAGTCTGTTGCCAATTAGAAGGCAGCAATTTATTTATGATGTGTTTCCTGGCCAACAATACCTGCATGAGCTAAGCAAAATAAATCTATGCAAGTCTTTTTTTTTTTTTTTTTTTAAGATGCATTTGAGGGAAGAAAGAAGTAGAAAATGTGATGATAAACATCACTAATGGTAAGGAGAAACACTCTGCAGCTGCGACTTGAGTTGCTGACTTTCTTCTGGCCTCTGTAGACAGCCTGGCTCTGGCAGAAGACAGAGTCAGGATCTCTGTGTGAAGCTCCTGCTCTGAATTGCCCCCTGGAGATCTCAGCCTTCCTTCCTGGCTGCAGAACTCCAAGAGCCCAGCTTGCTGACCCTGGGCAGCTCAGACTCCAGGTTAGCAGACAGCTGGCCCAGACACTTTGTCTGCAGCACAGATTTTGCACACCCAGGACGTGTCTTGCAAAACAAGCAAGATCCTCTCACCTCTCTCCCCCATCCATGGAGTCTCCCAGCACCAGAGTATCCATTTCCAGCTGAAGTCTGAGCAGCCAAGCTCAGGCTGATCAAAGCAGCACTCTCATGCTCTGTCTGTGAGACATTCACACCAAGCTCTCACAGAAGTTCAACAAGACCAAGTGCAGGGTCCTGCAGCTGGGTGGAGGCAATCCCAAGCACAAATCCAGGCTGGGCAGGGACTGGCTGGAGAGCAGCCCTGAAGAAAAGGCCTTGGGGGTGCTGGGGGAGGAGAAGCTCAGCAGGAGCCAGCAGTGAGCACTTGCAGCCCAGAGAGCCAAGCAGAGCCTGGGCTGCATCAAGTGTGGCCAGCAGGGCCAGGGAGGGGATTCTGTCCCTCTGCTCCACTCTGCTGAGACCACACCTGGAGCTCTGTGTCCAGTTCTGGAGCCTCTGTTACAAAAGGGCTATGGACATGCTGGAAGGTGTCCAGAGAAGGGCCATGAGGATGAGCAGAGGGCTGGAGCTGCTCTGCTATGAGGAGAGACTGAGAGAGTTGGGGTTGTGCAGGCTGGAGAAAAGAAGGCTCTGAGGTGATCTTCTTGTGGCCTTTCAATATCTGAAGGGGGCTACAAGAAAGCTGGGGAGGGACTTTTCAGGATCTCAGGAACTGACAGGACTGGGGGGAATGGAATAAAGCTGGAAGTGGGGAGATTCAGGCTGGGTGTGAGGAAGAAGTTCTTCCCCATGAGAGTGGTGAGAGCCTGGAATGGGTTGCCCAGGGAGGTGGTTGAGGCTCCATCCCTGGAGGTGTTTGCAGCCAGGCTGGATGAGGCTCTGGCCAGCCTGATCCAGTGTGAGGTGTCCCTGCCCAGGGCAGGGGGGTTGGAGCTGGCTGAGCCTTGTGGTCCCTTCCCACCCTGACTGATTCTATTCTATAAGTCACCAAGTTGCACACATCCAGCACTGCAGTGTGGCCCAGAGAGGATTTGTGTACCAGCAGGATTTGGAGACTGCCAAGCTGAAAGCTCTGGGGGGAAGCAGTGCTGAGCTGCCACAGCAATTGGAAGGGCTGAAAACTGCCCAGGGCAGATGGACAGCACTGCAGATGCTCCAAAGGGAGTACACAGGAGAGGCAGCTTCCAAGGAGGAGTTGTTTGTACTCTTCACACAGAGAGGAGAGCCCCACAGGTTAGTTCACACTGCTCCATGTCTTGGACATCACAGCTGCTGCATCAGGCTTCCTGCAGCTCCCTCAGCATCCCTACTGAGGGACTCCAGCTCTGTTTGAGACAAGCCCTGAGCCAGTGCCACTGCTTCACACCTGGCAAGCAGCAGGGAGTTGTCTTGTCTCAAGGCACTACTCTTTCAATCAGTTTCTGTCAAAGCAAAGCAGTGGCACTTTGACTTCCACCTTTCCTCCTAACAGACTCAACATTCCCATTGGAGAGGACACCATTAATCCTGGGGGAAGCTGAAGTTTTAGCACTTTCAGGGAGAAAAAAGCAATTGTTTGCTTAATGAAAAGAGAATCACAGAATCAGAGAACTGTTTGAGGTGGGAAAGCCTCTGAGCTCATCCAGTCCAACATCAACCCAACACCACCATGGACACCCAACCATGGCCCCAAGGGCCATGGCCACAGGGTTCTGGAACACCTCCAGGGATGGGGACTCCACCACCTCTCTGGGCAGCCTGTGCCAATCCCTGACCACTCTTGCAGCAAAGACATTTTTCCTCCTCTCCAACCTAAGCCCCCCCCAGCACAATTTCCTCTTGTTGTAGCACCTGGGACTAGAGAGAAGAACCCAACCCCCACCTGGCTCCAACCTCCTGTCAGGGAGCTGTAGAGAGCAATGAGTTCTCTTCTCAACCTCCTCTTCTACACACCAAACACCCCCAGCTCCCTCAGCTGCTCCTCACCAGACCTATTCTCCAGACCCTTCCCCAGCACTGGAGCTTGAGGAGAGAAGGACCATACCCTGCAGTGCTCTGAGTCCCTTCAGCTCTCACTAGGAGTCATGGCTTTAAGCATGACTTCAGCACAGGACTCTATTTTCAGCTTATTTAAGCACAGCCTCCAGGTCTGAATACCTTGGTGGTGCTCAGTGGGTGGCAGTTTCCCCCTGAAAGCACCAAGCAGATCCCCTTGCAGCTGCTAACTCAGAACTTGCTGCCCCCCCTGAAGAGGAAGGGCAGGTGAGGCAGGGCATGAAACATCTGCAGCCCCAGCAGCCTGAACAGCTCTGCTCAGCAGATGGAGAGGGCCAGCAAAGGTCAGCCTCAACCTCCACCACCCTCTTCCTCATTCCAGAGGGACTTCTAAGTCCACTACCTGTGCACACACAGAGGTTGGAAAAAAATCTACTCCTTAGGACAAGGGGAGGAGGGAAGAGTCTGGCAACCTCAGCAGGAGCACAGGAATTCAACCCCAGTGAGGACAGAGCAGGACAAACTGGTATCTTCACATCTCCAGAGTGACTTCAGACACCAGTATCCCCCAGGGTCATCCCTTCATCTTTCCTTCCCCTGTTATATCAACCAGCAGCTGGCAGCCTAACCAACCTCCTCTGCACATGGCTGACCTCTCACACAGCAGCTGAAAGAAGCTTCCCAACCTCATGGCTCTGTCACCACTGAAATGCTTTCCTGGGGACACAAATGTTTTGTGTGCTCTCTGCACAGCCATGGACAGCAAGGACAAGAAAAGAAGGAATGAGGGAGCTCATTTTCCAGCTGCAGCAGGACTCTACAGATCCTTTGTTCTTCTACAGAGTGATTTACATCCTTCTGGCCACTCCTTTTACACATCTTATTTCTACCCAGCCTATTGCAGTCACTCTGCTCAAAGCCAAGTGACAGATCAAGTCACAGATTCATTGCTGCACACTGACACTGCCCTGCAAGCCTCCTTTCCAGGGCTGGTAAATCTCTCACCAGTCAGCTGCAGTAGCTCCTGAGGAGGTTCCTGAAGGTTGAAGTCTTCCAGGGAGTCAGAACTGCTGCTGGAATTCATTAAAAGCAGCTGCAAAGGGAATGCAAGGCTGGGAGGCAACCTTGGGCCTTTTGTTTTTTTGTTGCTTTCCTCAATGCCATGCACCTGAGAGTCCAAGGGAACTGGGGCAGCAGCCCCACACTTGCCCAGTGCCAGGAAAAGCAATTAGCAAGGGATTGTATTCCATCTCCATGTGAGAGCACTGTGGAATGGGGAGCCTGTGCCAGGAGAACACTTTGGCTTGGTAGTGCCTGTGTACCCCTGCAAGCAGAAACCTGAGCCCCCCTGGCACCTGCCCTCCCCAGCTTCCAGTTGGGTCTTTCACCTGTGCTCAATCAGCTGAAAAGCCTACAGCAAACCAAACACAAAACCTCTCCTTACCAGGCTGTGGTGGCTTGAAAATTCTCCCCAACATTCAAACTACCACAGAGGGTTTCCCATCGCTCTTTGTAGCCATGGGAGACAATTTGACTGGGACAGTTCTGGGATATGACTGAGCAAAAGCAACAGCAAAAAGCTGCCTGGGAGCTGCCTGGTTCCCAGTGAACCCCTGGCACATTTACACTGCTGATGCACACAGCACACACCAGCTAGCCTGTGGTGCCCTTCCTGCTCCTAGCTGAGACACTTTTAGGCAGCTCAAAGCTTCAGCTAGAAGGAGAGAGGCTTCATCAGGCATCTTTGTTTCCCAGTAAAGACCTTGAGGCCATTTGCATGGGGAGGGAATCAATCCATGCCCTGTCTTGGTTAGCTGTGCTGCTGGCTCTGGGGTGAGCCAGCTCTGACACCCAGCACTCCAGCCAGGAGCTGATCAATCTGAATGGGAAAAGTAGGTCTGGAGGGGAAGAATACAGCAGAAAGCAGAGTTTGGGGGAGTTTGGCACATCTAGCAGGATCCCTTCTCCCATTCTAAGGAGATGAGAAGTGTGGCACTTCCATCAGGACAGACAGGAAGGAAGGTGGGGATCAAAGAGTGCCCAAACCCTTCATACAGGATGTGCTCTAACTTCCAGGCACAACTCCAGGATGGGTGCAGAGTGAGTTGAGAGCAGCCCTGAAGAAAGAGACTTGTGCATGCTGAGCAGCTCCCCAGGAGCCAGCAGTGCCCTCCTGCAGCCCACAGGCAGCTGTGAGCTGGGCTGCAGCCAGAGGAGTGTGGGCAGAGGGCAGGAGAGGGGATTCTGCCCCTGGGCTCTGCTCTGCTCAGACCTCACCTCCAATCCTGCCTCCAGCTCTGCTGTCCCCAGCACAGGAAGGACACAGAGCTGTGGAGTGAGGCCAGAGGAGGCCACAAAGATGATCCCAGGGCTGGAGCAGCTCTGCTGTGAGCACAGGCTGAGGGAGCTGGGGGTGTGCAGCCTGGGGAGGAGAAGGCTCCAGGGGGACCTCAGAGCTGCCTGCCAGGACCTGAAGGGATCCTGCAGGAAGGCTGCAGAGAGACTTTTCATGAGGGTGTCCAGAGCCAGACCAAGGGGGAATGGTTTGAAGCTGAGGCAGAGCAGGGTTAGAGTGGAGCTGAGGAAGAAGTTGTTGAGTGTGAGGTTGGTGAGAATCTGGCACAGGCTGCCCAGGGAGGCTGTGGCTGCCTCCTGCCTGGGGGTGTTCAAGGCCAGGCTGGATGAGGCCCTGAGCAGCTGAGTCTGGCTGAGAGGTGTCCCTGGGCATGGCAGGGGGTTGGAGGAGATGAGCTCTGAGGTCCCTTCCAGCTTGAGCCATTCTGGCATTCTGTGATCTCTGCTGTCCCAGACCAGGGCAGGCATTTTTAAACTGGCACCATGTGCCTAGTCCATTCAGTTACTTCCCATCAAGGAGGGAGGCACACAGAAGTTGGTGTTTGAGCTTAAACCTTCCTCTATTGTGACTTATGGACAACCTCTACCTTGAAGCAGCAGTTTTAGCACAAAGGCCAATTTCAATTTCTCTGGACCAAATATTTAAGTGATGTATTAGCACTCAGCAGGTCCTTGAGGGACATGGTTTAGCAGGGCACTTGGTAGTGAACTTGATGATCCTCTTGATGATCCTCAAGACCTTTTCCAGCCTAAACAATTCTGTGATTCTATGAGAACCAAACCTTTAACCGTGCAAGCAAACACCAAGTCCCTTGCAGAGGTGCAAGCACAGCTGTATCAAGGCAATCCCAAGCACAAATCCAGGCTGGGCAGGGACTGGCTGGAGAGCAGCCCTGAGAAGAGGGACTTGGGGCTGCTGGGGGAGGAGAAGCTCAACAGGAGCCAGCAGTGAGCACTTGCAGAGAACCCAGAGAGCCAAGCAGAGCCTGGGCTGCATCAAGTGTGGCCAGCAGGGCCAGGGAGGGGATTCTGTCCCTCTGCTCCACTCTGCTGAGACCACACCTGGAGCTCCGTGAACAGTTCTGGAGCCTCTGTTACAAGAGGGCTATGGACATGCTGGAAGGTGTCCAGAGAAGGGCCAGGAGGATGAGCAGAGGGCTGGAGCTGCTCTGCTCTGGAGACAGCCTGAGAGAGTTGGGGTTATGCAGTCTGGAGAGGAGAAGGCTCCAAGGTGACCTTCTTGTGGCCTTCCAGGATCTGAAGGGGGCTCCAAGAAAGCTGGGGAGGGACTTTTCAGGATCTCAGGAAGTGACAGGACTGGGGGGAATGGAACAAAGCTGGAAGTGGGGAGATTCAGGCTGGATGTGAGGAAGAAGTTCTTCCCCATGAGAGTGGTGAGAGCCTGGAATGGGTTGCCCAGGGAGGTGGTTGAGGCTCCATCCCTGGAGGTGTTTGCAGCCAGGCTGGATGAGGCTCTGGCTAGCCTGATCCAGTGTGAGGTGTCCCTGGGCATGGCAGGGGGGTTGGAACTGGCTGAGCCTTGTGGTCCCTTCCAACCCTGACTGATTCTATGACTCCATGACAATACTTACAGAGTCGATGATCCCCTGGAGGGCTTCGAAGCCATCGTTCACTGGGAAGACATGATCCTTGCTGTCAGCAATTCTAGCCAGCTGCCAGGGGGCAGGAGGAAATAAAACAGAAATGCAGAGAATGAGATAAATTAGCCAGAAAATAGCAAATTAATTCAGCAATTAAAGCAAATTCTCCACACTCAATTTTTAAGGCTCCTTTAACTCTGCAGACAAGGCAGAGAGAGGCTTTCACTGATGCCCAGAGCCTGACAGCTTGGATTGCAAAACCTGTGCCCCACAGGACTGTAAATCACCCAGCACAGGAGTGCCCAGCCCAAAGAGGCCACAGCAGCAGTGTGAAGGTCACTAATGCAGCAAAGCTGTTCACACACAGCACTGAAACCACTGAACTGCCCAAACCAGTTCAGTGTTTTCACATCTAGAGAAGATTGATACAGATGTAGGGACAGGACAAGAGGGGATGGACTGATGCTTGAGGAGAGGAGATGGAGACTGGAGATTAGGAAGAAATTCTTTAGAGCAGCCTTCCAGTACCTGAATGGGCCCCCGGAGAGCTGGGGAGGGACTTGGGACAAGGGCTGGGAGTGCCAGGATGAGGGAGAATGGCTTTGAGCTGGGAGAGGGGAGACTGAGACTGGAGGTGAGGAAGAAATTCTTTGCAGTGAGGGTGGGGAGAGACTGGCACAGGTTGCCCAGGGAGGCTGTGGCTGCCTCCTGCCTGGAGGTGTTCAGGGCCAGGCTGGATGAGGCCTTGAGCTGCCTGGGCTGGTGGGAGGTGTCCCTGCCCATGGCAGGGGGTTGGCACTGGATGATTTTCAAGATGCCTTCCAACCCAAAGCACTCTGTGAACCTGTGACATTGTGCCCCATTAATGACACAGGCCTGACTCACCCCTCCTGTCAAGACAGAGATTTGACTCTTTGTCCTAGGCTCAACCATTAGAGGGCCAAGAAGAAGAAAGCTTGGGGGATGGGGGAAGAAGGGAGCAGAGGATCCTTTGGAAGCCTACATGACAAGGGAAAGGACCATGCATGAGTTAGTGGTCAGATAAGAGGAACCAGCACAGCATCTTTGAAGGGCTACATGCAGGTTCTCTTGTCAACAGCATGCTAAGGGTTAAGGCAAAAATCTAAGCCCAGCTCAGAAGCAATGAGCTCTCCATGCATCTGCTGGAGCAGGACCAGGTTTTACTGCTGCAAGGCCAAGGTTTGTTAGAGTCATTCCCTGCCATGGCAGAGGCAGCATCCACCCAGCAAGCCTCTGGCTTTTCCTGTAGCACTGCAGAGCAGCCACAGAGTCCTTCCTAAACCCTGCTGGCTCCACCTTCCCAGCTCTTGTCACTCACAACTCACAGCTCAAGCAAGCCTCCGAGCTGCCAGCCTCCTGGTTTGCATCCAGAGCAATCCTCCAGGCAGCTCTGCTCCGAGAAGGGAGCTAAAGCTGCTGGCTGCTTGTTGGCCAAGACACAGCAGCCTCTGCAAACCAGGATGTTTACAGCTTCCTCAACTCCTTCCCCACAGTTGTCCTCCTAGTGCATCCTGGGGGTGGTTGTGGGTTGGATTGGACCACCCAACAAGTTGGACATTGACCCCAGGGAGTGAATTTACCACCACTTACTCAGAATGTGGAAGTAAAATGACATTCTGTTTACAAAAGTAGACTGAATATAAAAGTGTAAAAAGCAATAAAGAGATACAAAACACAATTACATTCATTTACAGTTCAGTAACAGCACAATACCTCCCTGTACAATAACTCAGCTCTCCTTCTCTCCCTGAACAAACCCCCCCACACACTCCCCAGCCCCCCCAGACACAAAGCCTAAAGGGCTCTAGTACAGCCAGCCCCAGTTGTCCCTACCCCACTGCACCTCTGCAAACCCAAACAGAAGGTCAGGCAGGCAGCATGCAAGGCCACAGGCAGAACAGAGAAGCAAGAAGCAGCCCAGAGAGAGAGAAAATCAAACTTGTGCTGCAAAATATAAGAAATTCTGCAGCCCAGTGGGATGAGATAAACCTCTCTGGCATTATTCTGTGTCCAGCCCCTGAAGACCTGAACCCTCAGGAAAACCTGGTTTGCAATTAAGCACAGTCCTGAAATGGTAACAGGGGTTCAGACACAGCCTTCTAATTCCACTTCATTTCTTCAGCATCTAAATGATGTCAGGGAGGTTGGAACTGGATGCTTTTTAAGGTCCCTTCCAACCCAACCCATTCCATGAGTCTGTGGTACTGGTGCCACTAACAGAGCTGTTTGCTTTTCCACATCAAGAAAGCAAAGCTGGACTGAAACTGAACTGTTACAGGGCAATGCCTCAATCTCGTGGGGAAAAACAAAGTCCCCATAACCTCCTTCTGCCCAGGCTTCAGCCAGACTGGTTTGCTGTTCCCCATGTGTCTTCTACTCTGCATTTCTCCACCATGAGTGAGAGTTGTTGTGGGACAGCTCTCACATAAGGAGATTTACCATGAGGCTGGGGGAACACTGCAACAGGTTGCCCAGGGAGGTAGATGAGGTCCCATCCCTGGAGATATTCAAGATCAGACTTGACAGGGCTGTGATCTAGTGGAGGATGTCCCTGCTCACTACAGGTGACCTTTGGAGGTCCCTTCCAACCCAAACCATTCTATGGTTCTATGAATTAGAGAGAAAGGGGAATAAACCCAACAGCAGGCAGTCCCTTCAGGCTCTCAGTCAGCAGAAGGAGAGAAGGATCACTTCAAAGGTCTTCAGAAGGTGATTTAGGAGTGTGTGTGTCTGTGTCTGTGTGTTCAACATGCCAAGTACCTCAGGAAACATTTGGGGCCTCCTTTACCTGAGTCTCATTGAAGTCTTTCACACCAACACAGTACACTGTGGCTCCCAGGTCCCGCGACCGATTCGCCTGGAGCAAGGAGAGCAGGAGAGGTGAATGCAAGGGTGATGGAAGGAAGGTTTCTGAAAGGTCTTAATCATAAATTTAGTTGTTTTTATTTTCTGTAAAATGAACAACTGGGGGGTGTATGCCAAAAGAGAGCTTTAAAAGCTTTCCTCCCTGAATCTGCAGGAATGAATTTCCTCTGCTGCTAGAAGAGATGTTTGTGAAGCAAAGCAAAACTCAGGGTAATCAGTGTTGGGGTTTAATTAATCAGCTCTCCTTCCTGGGGACTCCAATGCCCTCACATTTCTTTGTCCATTTAGGACAAATCCCAGTGCAATAGGAAACTAAACCTTTTGTGGTGCTTTTTGTTTCAGACATGTGCCTAGACTCATGGCATCCATAGGTGAAGAGACTTTGAGAGGTGATGGCTTTCACGTGGAAGAAGCTGGATTGAGATTGGACATCATTGAGAAATTCTTCCCCATGAGGGTGGTGAGGCACTGGAACAGGTTGCCCAGAGAAGTTGTGGAGGATTAAATCCCAGAAGTGTTAAAGCCAGGCTGGATGAGGCTCTGAGCAACCAGGGCTGGTGGGAAGTGTCCCTGGCCATGGCAGGGGGTTGGAACTGGATGAGCTTTAAGGCCCCCTCCAGCCCAAATCATTCTATGATTCCACAGTTCTCTGATCTCTCACAGAGCTGCATCACTCCCACTCTTCACACAGGACCTCCTAATCAAGGGAGGACAATGGCAGGTTTGATTTTTCCAGCTGAAGTTGTATTTACTATCCAAAAAAGCAACTGTTCTAAAGGCTCTTGCCTGCAGCAGTGTGAAGGAAGTCATTTAATCAGATTTCATCAGAAGAGGAACAGCTGACCCAAACCCCATTCCCAGCACAGATGGCAGCAAGCCAGATTCTATCAGAAGCCTGCAGGAGCTCAAACTGTTGAAGAGCAAAGTGCTTCAAAGTGCTTCATCATTCCAGTTTCACACTGAGAAACCAAAACCCAAACAATTCAGGCAACTGGCAGTGTAAGAGCTAACTTGGAGATCTTGGTTCTAGCAGCTCCCTCACTGCTCCTCCCCAAACCAAAACAAACAGAACCTCTCAACTTCTTCATTCACCTCTACAACTTGTTGTTCTTGTGGCTTTTTGCTATCAGAAGGGAAGAAAAGGGAGGTGGAGATCAAGGAGGGGAACTGTAGCTTGCTGCCATTTGTTTGTGCTGTAGCAATACTGAGTTTATCCTCCAGAACCCACTCTTTGTTGTTATTGGATTAAAAAGCTGCACTTTGGACAGATTGAGAGGAAAAATTCTGCCCATAATAAATTTGTGTAACAAGAGCACCTTCCAAGTTTAGGTCACTTTAATTGGGTTGACTGACAGGTGAAAATTGGTTCCTCTCTGCAGAGCTGACTATCAAAAGGCCATCAGCAGGAACACCACACAGCAAAGCTTTCAAGTGCCCAAGCTGCTGTTTATCTGACATTTTGCACAGCAGCTCTTTAATGAGGGCTTGAAGGCACATGCCTGGATCCTGGAAACACTGGTGGAAAAGTTTGGCTTTGATCATCTGAAAGGCTTTCTGATGTGACAGAAGATTCCAGCAACACTCACCCCCTTTCTGCAGTCTTTTTGTGAAGGAAGAAAAGTGAAGGGAGAAGATTCAGGTATTTCCCAGAGGAATCTAATAAATACTGAGCCTGTTCAGCTGTGAGCAATTCCTTCCTCAGGCTTCTTTTTGTCTGGAAGTTTACACCTCCCTCCTTCCCTATGAACAGGCTGAGTTTGGATGAGTCAGAAGCATTGCTGCAGTTAATGTTTACCATTAAGATTCCCAATCCACAGGGTGAAGATTTGCTATCAGACAAAAATGGTTTCCCTTTTTTCAGCCTTCAGAGCAACAGTTCACTGTCTCCTTGGCTAACAGTGTGCAACACACTTACCTCCCTCTCAGAGTAGAAAAAGAGGTCCTCATGGAGCTCTCCATCTGTCAGTGCAATGATGACACTTGCAGTCCTGTAACCTAAACACACGAACTTCTTCAGCTCTTGGCTTTGAGTTGTCTTTGCTAAACCAGTCCACAAAGCACCCTGCTAGTGACCTGCCAGCACCACAAGGACCAGCAGCAGTGGATACCAAGCCCATGTCCTAACCTCTCACTTAGCTTTCAGCAGACATGAATTCTGCACCTTCTCCACTCAGACACATGCCCTCCCTGCCAGCTTTCCACCACATTCCTTTTCGTCTGACAGTCCCTCCTAACTACTTCATATTTCAGACCAGGAGATTAGTCTGCAGCCACCATAATCCCAGGAAAGGTCTTCCTAGGTTTTTTTCCTGTCAATTCAAGAGCTTCAGAGATATTTTGTTTGTTTGTTTCAGCTTGGGATAAAAAGCTCAGTTGGGATTTCAACAGCTGTGGTAGGAAAATGAACTAAAATCTTCCTCCTCCTTTCTATGTATCTTATTTCAGTAGCAGTTAAACCTTGCAGCCTTCCCCTCGTGTTGATTATAGATTGGGTTTTGCAAGTCTGAGTTTGTTTTCAGGAGTGGCCAAAGAGAATTTATTCCTCTTCCTGACAGCCACTTGCTCTGAAGGAGCTCTGCAAGTACAAACACTCCTAGGAAAGAGAGGCTCAGTCTGCCAAGGTGGCTGCAGTATTAACTTCTAATTCTCAACCCTTTAGGACATTTTCCTGCCTCTCTGGGCAGCAGTGCCTTCAACAAGCTGCTGCTGAAGAGACAAAAATCCAAACAAGCAACTCCTTCAATGACTGCAGACCAGAGAGCTGACAATTTCTGTTCTTGGTGCCACTTAGAAGTGCCCAGTTCTAACTACTGCGCTACTGATGCACCAAGGGCCTGACAGTCAGCAACACACAGGGACACTCATGTGGCAGATGCCCAGCTCAGGTGATGGTAGGAAATGGAGGAGGGTGAACATTTCTTGTACAACATTAGGAGCCCCAAGCATCTCCAAAGATGCCTTTCCCCCTCCATTGACTACTGCAGGAGCCTGTGGACCTACTGCAGCTAGTATAAACACTGCAGGTAGTATAAACTCCTCTTAGTGGAGCAAAAACAAACCCAAAGACCAAATAAATAAGTCACCATTCAGACTTGAGGACCCACCTGCCTGCTGCTTGCATGGCACATGAACAGCAGCATGTAAAAGCATCATCCACCCCAAAGCAAACTGCTGTAGCTGTCTGCTCCATTCTGCTGCAGTCACATTTCACAGCTGAGTCCCAAAGCTCTGTGGACTTCAGTCACTGCTTCATTTTATTCATGAGCAGCCCTGCACAACCTTTAGGACTGGCTTTGAACTAAAACAGCTGGTTGCTATCCTTTGACTTCCAAGCAGCAGTGTTTCTATTTCTACTTCAGGCTTTGCAGTGCAGAGCATTTGTCTTTACCTTCCTTATAATTAATGCAAACCTTTTTTCCCCCCAACTGTCTGCACTTCTGCTACTGGATTTAATAACTGCTTATTAAAAACTCCTTTTCCCTAACAGCATCTGCACAAGCTCATGTTTCAGAAGGAAGAAGAAAGGGCTGCCCAAGTCCTCAAGCAAAAAGAAGGCATGTGACAGTTTGAAGCCATGAGTGCCTTTAAGAACCACAAAGTTACAGACCTCCAGAGGGGTCAGAGAGGCCCAGGAGGTGGAGCAGAACAATGTAATCTTTTGTATTTCATTCCCATAAATCCTGCACCCCTATAAAACTGGCTGCAAAATCATTTTTCTTCCCTTTTCTTCTCTCTGCTCCCAGGAAGGAGACACAGGCTCATCTCCCTCTTGGTGTGGGAATGAGGCTTGGTGTTGGCCTTGGCAATGCTGCCAATTAGGTCTGGAGAGGCTTAATTGGGGCCTGGAGTTGCCTATTTGGGTCTGGAGTTGCTTATTTGGGTCTGGAGTTGCCAAACTGAATTTGTGCTATGTCACAATGGTGTTGGTATGGAGGGCAGAGAGGTTTGGTAGGGAGGGGGCATGAAGGCTTGGGTTTGTTAGCCTGGTTTAAAGGGAGGTTTGTGTAAAGCTTTGGCTTCATGAGCCTCTGTGTTAAGCCCAGACTATGGATTTTTTGGTGTATTTGATATGCTTTGTTGTACATAGCTGTGAGTTGCCTTTCCATTCATCCTTTCCAACCTATCCAATCCTTCGTGTGAGCAGTTTGGGTTTGGTCTGCCCCTTTTGGAGCAAAGGAGCAAGCTGTCTGCTCATTAAACCACGAGAAGGCACCAGACAGTTTTGGTAAGAACAAGTCCCCTCAGCCAGCCTGGCTGCTCACTTCTCATCCCAGCTCTGAATCCTTAGCCCCCCTGTTCAACCACCCTGAGTGCACTGCAAGAACAGGAGCCACCCCCCACCTTTCCCACAGTGAAGCTGCGTTTCAAATCCCTTAATCAGTCAAAAAGAAACAGAAAAAAAGAAAACAAAAATAAAAATCAAGGATCAAGAAAGTCTCTCACCGTGAACATTTTCATAGTAAATCTGTTCGCTTGCCTGCAATTAAATCAGGAGATTATTAGCAAGAAATTAACAATAATACTTTGTGGGCATCCATGCATGCAGCAGGAAGAAGCAGAAGAGAAGAGGGCAGTGAGGATGTCATGTTTGGAGTCTGCACATAACCTCTGCTTTCAGAGGTATCTGCTCCATAGAACCATGGTTCTGCTCTGTTGTTTCAAGGTCTTGTCTAAGATCACTCAGACAACGTTAATGTAGCCTCCCACAATGCTGCTACCTGAAGATGTCACTCACCTCCCCCTGAAAAATGTCCCAGGACAAACTGATAGATTCCCCAGCACCTCAAGATCAGCTGCTCAAACAGCAGAATAACCAATTGCAGAGAGGCATTTGTATGCTTCTGTCATTTTTATATCATTGTTTTGGTGTCACTGTTTTGGTGTCACTGTTTTGGTGTCATTGTTTTGCTGTCACTGTTTTGGTGTCATTGTTTTGGTGTCATTGTTTTGCTGTCACTGTTTTGGTTGTCATTGTTTTGGTGTCACTGTTTTAGTGTCACTGTTTTGGTGTCACTGTTTTGGTGTCAGTGTTTTGCTGTCACTGTTTTGGTGTCACTGTTTTGGTGTCATTTTTATATCATTGTTTTGGTGTCTGTTTTGGTTGTCATTGTTTTGCTGTCATTGTTTTGGTGTCACTGTTTTGGTGTCATTGTTTTGGTGTCATTTTTATATCATTGTTTTGGTGTCACTGTTTTGGTTGTCATTGTTTTGCTGTCATTGTTTTGCTGTCATTTTTATATCATTGTTTGGTGTCATTGTTTTGGTTGTCATTGTTTTGCTGTCATTGTTTTGGTGTCATTTTTATATAATTGTTTTGGTGTCATTGTTTTGGTTGTCATTGTTTTGGTGTCATTGTGCTTCAGTCATTTTTCTATTATTGTTTTGGTGTCAGTCATTGTTTTGGTGTCCTTGTGCTTCTGTTATTTTTATGCTGCTTTGCAAGGCAAATGCCTCAGTGTGCATCAGTTCAAAACTAAAAAGAGGCTACCCTGACGGTGTTTGGCTTGTCAATTCCATTTCTGTTCTGCATTTAAATCAAGGTTTTTCGTCTGGGCTTTGGTTCTGGACTCCAAGTGAAGAGCCAGCCTCTCTGTTAGGCCATCTGAATGTTTGCTGTGTGCTCACAAACATTTTCAACAGGCTGCCAGCTCCACATTCCTCCAAAATGCATGTGCAGCACAGGGGTGGGAGGGAATTCAGGAGTTCAGGTTTAGAGAAACTCTTGAGCTTGTAAATTACACAGAAGGAGAAGCTCAGAGCAGACAATAACTTCTGTGCAGTATTATTTGTCTGTCAGTGAGAACAGGCTAGAGCCATGGCCTCAGCCCCCACCCAACCCTAACAAGCCACTACAGCACCCATGCAGGACAGCTTTCGACCCTCTGTGAACATTTTCCATGTGGGGTTGCAATGCCAAAGCCTTCTGCATTGCCCTAAGCTGAGAAGGCAGCTCCCCCACATGAGCTGAAGGCAAAAAGGAAGATCAGCAGCAGGGCTTGCAGCTGCCTTGTACCAGCTCCAACACAACCTGCACACTTCAGTGCCCCTCTTGCCTAGAAGGGAAATGGCTCTGCTTACCTACCAGCGATTTCCTAACCAGACTCCTTTGTTCAGCACTTCCTGAGGGGCACCCAGACCCAGTTTAGAGGCAGGGCAGCATGCATCTAGTTACCCTTTCAAATCCTTCATGCATGTAGGTGTCGCCTCCTGGAAGGACTTTCTGCAGCTCTTCCAGACCCTGCCGGATCTGTTCCCTGAAAGGAGGCAGATCCCTTGTTAGATCCCAGATCAAACTTGTCAGGAGCTGATAGCCAGGTGAAGAATGCATGGCAGAACCAGACACAGAGAGGGAGAAATGGTTTAACCTGGTATTTCTATAGGGCAAGGTGATGGTGCAGGCTAAGGTGATGTCTGGGTAGATACCTCCCTGAGGCAGTGGGACAGAGCAGATGTGCTCCCACTTCCCACAGCCTGGGGAAAGCATCACAACAGCAGCAGCTCCTAGCTCAGTGCCTGCACAGTTCTTCCTGTGTTCCCTTGCTTGGATGCAGCAGCAGAGCAGCTGACTTGCACCTGGCTCACCTTCCACTTGCACTGACTTGGCTCTGGAGACATTCAAAACCCATCAACAGGTACAAGCAGGAGCCCAGGAGGTTCCACCTCAACATGAGGAGAAACTCCTTTGGTGTGAGGGTGCTGGAGGCCTGGAGAGGTTGTGGAGTTTCCTTCTCTGGAGACTTTCAAGATCCATCTGGATGTGTTCCTGGGTGACCTGCCCTAGGTGCCCCTGCTGGGTGGGACTGGCTGCTCTCTGGAGGTCCCTTCTGACCCCTACCACTCTGTGATTCTGGATTCTGTGTTATCAAACAGACACAAAAAATGATCAACCACCCTGGCAGCAGCTTCAGCTTATGTGGACACCACACCTTCAGCTCCCATTCAAACTGGCTTGAAGATTAAATCCTTTCCCCATAACTCACTGATTCAGGGAATCTGTTTTCATCTTCTCCAGAACCCCCAGGCACAGTGACAGACTAAATGGGGTGGGCATCCACTTGCCCCACTGAGTTGCAGACACCAAACTCTGGGAGCCAATTATAGGCCAGAAGTCTTTAGTGCCAAGATAAAAACCTGCAGTGGGGAAGGGGTTGTGTGTGTGTCTCTCTCTGAGCATTTCCAGTCTTCCTGGGCAGCAGCTTTAAGTCACTGCATGCAGGACTGCACTGACAGTGCAAGAGCAAACCACAGAAGTCAGTTTTGCTCCTGTGTCTTTTACCTACTTCAGAAAGCCCCAGCTGGTGTGACCCTCACATAATCCATCTGACAGCTGTGGGGTGGACTGCAGCAGAGTTAACCTCACCCAAGCTGCACAGCAGGAACTCCCATGGGGGTGCTGTTGCAGTAGGTTGAATGATCAAACATTCAGGAACTCACTCTGAGCCCTGATACCCCAAAACTCCTGAGCCACTCAGCTGTGCCTCACGGGTGGGCAGACATTCCCTGCCTTCAGCAAGGCAAGGCAGAGAAGGTTTTGCCATTGCTCCTCTAAGAAAGTGTTAACTAAAGGAGCAGAGTGAAGCTCACACCTTGTCTGCCAGTCCTCCAGCAAGAAGCAGCAGCTCTCCAGTCAGCTGCCTTTAGACTAATACCACATCAATATCCTGTTCCCAGCCAGGCTTTCTAGGACAGCTGGATAAATATGAAATATATTTCCATGGGGAAACACTCAAAGGAAACAGTTAAGTCTCACAGCTTAGAGCTTGAACAGAGTAGAGGTTTTTGCAGTGGGGCAGTGCTCACAGGATGGGAGACAGAAGGAGGCAGGCAGGAGGTTTCCCTCTGGCACCCAGTCAGGGATGCTTTGCTCTCTTTCCACCCAAGCAACGTGCAGCCTGCTGGGTTTGCTGGCAGCTGTTCAAGGCTGGTATGGCTGTGGCCTGCTCTTTGGCAGTGTGGCCAGTTCCTGAGTAGTTGCTCTATAGGAGCTGCTCTGGTATGCAGCTCCATGGCCATCCAAGATGTAAAACACATGCTGGCTTGCACAGCCTTCACATGTGGTACATCCATTTTCTGCTCCACGTGGCAATGAAGTTAGCAGAGGAAGCAAGAGCCATGAAAGGACCTCAGCCAACTCTCCCTAAAGTCAGAGTTAAAAAAAAATCAAATAAAAATCCATCCCATAGATTTTACTGGGATTAACTTGGGGATCCAGAAGGGGATGAGAAGAATGTGCTTCAGAAGCATGGCAGCCAAGCTGCCACTGCCAAAAAGTGCAGCTCCTTGCAACCCATCCTCATCACTGTCTACCTATCATGCAGCTTCAGACCTCCTAAGCAATCAGGATCACCTCTGCCTCAAGACTGTGGTATCTGCATCAGCTTGCAAGTCTGTTTGGATGGGAAGGGAGTTTCACAGAATCACAGCATGGTGGGGGTTGGAAGGGAGCTCTGGGAGAGCAGCCAGTCCAACCCCCCTGGTGACACAGGATGGCCTAGATCAGGTTGCACAGGAACATGTCCGGGTGGGGTTTGAAAGTCTGCAGAGAAGGAGACTCCACAACCTCTCTGGGCAGCCTGCTCCAGGCTCCTCAAAGTATTTTTCCCTTAAGTTGAAGCAAAGCCTCCTGGGTTCCAGTCTGGAGCCACTGCCCCTGGACTGCCACTGGCCAACTGTGAAGAAAAGCTCAGCCCCATCCTCACCACCTCCACCCTTAAGGTATCTGTATGCATCTCTAAGTCCCCTCTGGGGCTGCTCTTCTCCAGGCTCAACAGCCCCTGGGCTCTCAGCCTTTGCTCCTCACAGAGGTGCTCCAGCTCCCTAATCATTCTTGTGGCCCTCTGTTGCACTCTCTCCAGTAGTTCCCTGCCCCTATTGAACTGGGGAGCCCAGAACTGGACCTAGGACTCCAGATGTGACTTCTCTAGGAGAGCAGAAGAGGAGGAGAACCTCCCTTGCCCTGCTGCCCACACTCTTCTTCATGCACCCCAGGACACCATTTGCCCTCTTGGCCCGGAGGGCTCATTGCTGGCTCATGGGCACCTTGCTGTCCCCCAGGTCCTTCTCCATGGAGCTGCTTCTCAGCAGGCCAGTCCCTCATTTGCACTGCTGCAGGAGGTTGCTGCTCCCCAGCTGCAGGACCCTGCACTTGTCCTTGTTGAACCTCACAAAGTTCACCCCTGCCCAGCTCCCCAGCCTGCCCCAGTCACCTGCTTGCAGAAGAAAGTCCCTAGCAATGTTTCCAAGGCAGTAAGGCTCTTGCTCTCCAACAACAGCCTGAAAACCTGGGGAAGGCAGATTTCACAGGATCACAGGGGCTGGAAGGGACCTCAGGAGATCATCAAGTCCAACCCCCTCACCAGAGCAGGACCATAGAATCTTTCACAGGTTGCACAGGAATGCATCCAGATGGGTCTTGAAAGTCTCCAGTCTGCTCAGTGAAAGCAGCTTGAAACCTCTAATTGCTGACAGGGAGACATTCAGAAGTGAAAATGAGGAAGGTAACCTCTGCCTTGAGAGGCCTGAATGCATTCCAGCAGAGTGAGCGTGGCAATGGGCAGGGGATTCAAACAATTACACTGGAAGCACAGAGGTGTGACAGCACTGTTCAAAGGGACTGGAAATCACTGAGGAAGGAAAGCTGAAGGAAGCTACAAGGACACAGCTGCTGCTGTGCACCTTTAGATCTCTTACCTGTCTTCTGTCAACCTCATCAGGATTGTCCCTCGAGTGGAAAAGACAATGAAGGACATCCTCAGCTGAGGGCTGCAGAAAGGGAGGAAAAAGAGAAATCATTTTGGTGTTCCAGAGCTCGCAGTCTGTGCAGCACCCAGCACACAGTGCTGTGACTGCTGTCTGGAGTCCAGCTCCACAGGCTGGGAGGCAGCACTGAGCAGTGGAAGATGCTCTGCCCTGAGCAACCCAGGAGGAATCCTGCCAGAAGCTGTAAAGAGCACCTTAGGACTGCTGAGGCAGAAAGGCCTCCATGCAGCCTGGGCTCACCATGGAGGGGAGGGGAGGCTGCTCTTCACCACACATCACTGGCCTCAAGGTATTCAGTGCCTGAAAGCAGACTCAGTTCCTCCCAGTATCCCAAAATCTCTTCCCAGTGCTCCTGGTAACACCCAGTGCTGCCCAGTCTCTCCCAGCATGTCCCCAGTGTCCTCTCAGTCACTGCTCCCAGGGTGGCCCCAGTGCCCCCTAGTCCCTCCCAGTAACTCCAAAATCCCTTCCCAGTGCTCCCAGTAATACCCACTGACCTTCCAGTCCCCAAACCTCTGTACCTCAGGCAGCAGCCAGCCACCTCCAACAAGGGGATTCCTTCCCCACAAACCCAGGATGCGATCCATGAAATTCAGGCAGGGAAAAAGGGAACAATTTGCTTATCTACTCCTACCGGCTGTATGGCAGCAGTCTGGGGCCCAGCAGTCAATGGGAGGGGCTGAGAAAAGCACTGAGAGGTGCTGAGGAGTGGCCTCAGCACCTGTGAGCAGCTGAGAGCAGCCTGCAGGCACTGGCAGCCCTCTCCCTGCAGCCCCTTTCTTACCTGATGAACTTGTGGGCCAAGTGCTCCACAAAGTGATAGATCTCATTCCAGTGGTGCAGGACACTTCCTGATCTAAGGAGACAACCAGGACAGGAGAGATCAGTTGAATTGCTGCTGTTGGAGTGTTCCCAGCCTCATGCTTCCTCACATTGCTCAGCCAGGCACTTCTTTTGTTTAACACTCACTGCCCATAGTCTGCCTCTGAAGGTCCCTTGAACTGTAACTGACATTTCCTACCTGACTGTGAAATGCAAAATTAATTCACATTCCAGGCAAAGTGTTTGGAATAACCCTGCAGTGAGCCCAGGCCCTCAGCACAGCCTCACACAACAAACCCTGAGTGAGGAGCTGGCTCTGAGCAGCATTTTAGATTGACAGAGCCACAGAGTGTGAGGGGTTGGGAGTGACCTCTGGAGAGCATCCAGTCCAACCCCCCTGCCAGAGCAGGATCACCCAGGGCAGGTCACACAGAACACATCCAGATGGGTTTGGAAAGTCTCCAGAGCAGGAGACTCCACAACCTCTCTGGGCAGCCTGCTCCAGGGCTCAGCACCCTCACAGGGACAAAGTTTTCCCTTCTGTTCCCCTGGTACCTCCTCTGCTCCAGCTTGCCCCCAGTGCCCCTTGTGCTGTCCTTGGCCATCCCTGAGCAGAGCCTGGCTCCAGCCCTGCACAGCTTTATCCCCAGCACTGAGGGCAGCCCTCAGGCTCCTCTGCTCCCAGTTCCAAGCCCCAGCTCCCTCAGCCTGGCCTCACAGGAGATGTTCCACTGCCTGCAGCAGCTCTGTGCCTCTGGGATGGACTCTCTCAAGCAGTTCCCTGAGGTCCCTCTTGACCTGAGGGGCCCAGATCTGGACACAATGTTCCAGATGTGGCCTCACCAGGGCCAAGGGAGAGGAGAACCTCTCTGGACCTAGCAACCATACTCCTTCTAATCCACCCCAGGATGCCCTTGGCCTTCATGGCCACCAGGGCACATTGCTGATCATGGGCATCCTTCTGCCCACCAGCACCTCCAGGTCCCTTTCCCCTGTGCTGCTCTCCAGCAGGTCTGAGCAGAGCAGAGCCCAGGGGCAGAATCTCCTCTCCTGCCCTGCTGCCCACACTCCTCTGGCTGCAGCCCAGCTCACAGCTGCCTTTGGGCTGCAGGAGGGCACTGCTGGCTCCTGGGGAGCTGCTCAGCACCCAGCACCCCCAAGGCTCTTTCTTCAGATTGGATTTTTTTCTTTTTTTGTTGTTGTTGTAGGACCCAAGAAAAAAATTAGGTTAATCAGAATCTTTCAGCACTAAATGGCCCTTCTGGCATAAACACTTCCATGAATCCTGGAATATTAACATTGGGAAATAATTCTTTCCTAGAGCTGGAAAATCAGTCTGTCAGCACTTAGTTAATTCATTGAGTACAACTCAAAATGCTTACAGGGGAAGTTCAGCTCTAATGGAGGCTTCCCTGCTCTGCAGCCTGGGGAAGCAAAGATGAACATCTCAGGAGATGTCTGTTCCACTTCACAGAAAGGAAAAGTCTCTGACTCTTGCACCTTGGAGAATGCCAACCAGTGGCCCTGGATAGGCTCAGTCCAGCACTGCACCCCAGCCCCAGCCCCAACCCCAGCCCCAGCCTGGCTGCAGCCAGCAGCACATCAGTGCCTAGCAGCACAGCAAGCAGCCCAACCACACTGTGCAACTCCTGCACTGCCCTCTTCTCCACACACCTGCTTCTCATTTCCAGCCTTGGCCTTTCCTACCTGCTCTGGGATTCTTGAAGCCTTTCTTTCTCTGTATGACTTCAGTATGCCTAAAGATAGTCTTAGATGCCCTGCAGTGAGGACCCTTGCACCCTCACAAGAGTCCACCTGAGAGACCAGTGAACCCTGCAGCCCCTGTTGCACAAAGGACTTGATACCAAATGCACCAAAGGCAGCCCTGGTTTGTCCAGGACTTTCAGGGATGAACTGCAGTGGAGACTCAGTCATAAGCCAATGTTAACAGTGCTGGATTGCTTCTTGGCTCTCTTTCACCATCATCATCAGGACCTGAAGTCATTCCTTGTGCTCCAGGAAATGTGTATCAGAGCAGACCAAAGAAACACCACCAGCAAAGGTCTTAATAAACTACTTACACCAGACAGAGTGGGAAGGTTGGTGTTGGGTAACAGATGATAGGTGAGCTCTGGAGAAGAGGAGGCTGAGGGAGACCTCATTGCTCTCTACAGCTCCCTGAAGGGAGGCTGGAGCCTGGTGGGGGTTGGTCTCTGCTCCTTGGTGTCAAGTGACAGGAGCAGAGGAAATGGTTTCAAGCTGCACCAGGGGAGGCTCAAGGCTGGAGATCAGGAAATATTTCCTCACTGGAAGGGTTCTCAGACACTGGAATGCTCTGCCCAGGGCAGTGCTGGAGGCACCATCCCTAGGGGTGTTCCAGCAGTGTGGAGCTGGTGCTTAGGGACATGGTTTGGTGGTGACCCTGCAGTGCTGGGTGAGGGTTGGAGTGGCTGAGCTTGGAGGTCTCTTCCAACCAGATCTATTCTGTGACTCTGAGTCTGTGATTCTGTACAGCAGGACTTGCTCTCAGACAAGAAACTTAACCTCTGCAGCATCCACACTGCAAACTGAGAGAACAGAGACACAAAATGCTCAGCCCCAGGTGCAAATTTCTCTTGGATGTACGGAAAAACTCTGAGCCCTTGAATACAAAAACCCTCTAGGGCCCAACAGTGCCAAATAGCTGAAATGATTTCTGAGAACTGGCCTGGAAGTTAAGTATTTATTGTCTTTATACTGTGGGGCATAAAAGAAATGCCTGACTTTATGCATCAGCCTCCAGGAGACACAGGAAGCCAAGGCTTTGATGACCATAAAATAATCCCTACCTCCTCCAGTTCCATGCATGCTGCTGGCCATCCATGCACCCCAAAGTAACCCACACCCCATGGGAGTTTCACATCTTGCCTGACCACCTGGTGGTAGTCAGGCACTTAGGAGCCTTTCACAAACACATCCTAACCACCAGATGGAATGAGCACACTGCAGCTCCTCTTGAGGGAAAACTTAGCTCTCAGTCCCTGCCAAGAGGGGAGCCCTGGCCAGCCCCTGCTTCCAACAGGACACTGCCCCAGAATCACAGGATGGGTTGGGTTGGAAGGGACCTGAAAGCTCATCCAGTTCCAAGTCCCTGCCATGGACAGGGACACCTCCCACCAGCCCAGCTTGCTCAAGGCCTGATCCAGCCTGGCCTTGAACACCTCCAGGGAGGAGGCAGCCACAGCCTCCCTTCCAGCCACTGCTGTGACACCCTGCACATGCTGAGTCTCTCTCTGACAGGCTCTCATTTACAAGGCTATTTTCTCCCCAATTAAAAAAAGGCTGGGTTCAAATCTGGCTCAAATACCACTTGACACAGAGGCATTTAGCCCCTCCTCAGGGCCATTTGATTTCCCATTACAGCAGGAGCAGTGGCAGAGCTTAAGCAGCCAGCTGGCAAACTGCTGCTTCATTGGTTATGGGCTTCAGGCTTCCCCTCTCTACCATGAGGGTGGTGGAACACTGGAATGTGTTGCCCAGGTGTGGTGGTTTTAGGCTATGCCTTTAAAATTTTTCACAGCTCTTGAGCAGAAAGTAGTAAAAATGTAAATAAATCACTACTGGGTGTGAAAAAGAAAATGATTATTCTAAACAATTCCACTGGAGAGAGAGCTCCCACAGGATCTGGTTTGAATCGAATTTCGAATTTCGAATCAGTCAGGGCTGGAAGGGTGGAGTATTGCACCCCAGGACACCACTGAGGCCTTCTTGGCCCCCAGGGCACATTGCTGGCTCCTGGGCACCTTCTTGGCCCCCAGCACTCCCAGCTCCTTCTCCTGGAGCTGCTTCCCAGCATGTCCCCCCAGGTCCCAAGCTGGGAGCAGTGCCTGACACCCCTCAGGCTGTGCTGCCATGCAATGACTCCTGGCCAGGCTGCAGAGCTGGGGGAGAGGAACCTCATGGAGTACAACCAGGGCAAGGGCAGGATCCTGCCCCTGGGGAGCAACAACCTCCTGCAGCCTGGCCAGGGCTCACTGAATGGCAGCACAGCCTGAGGGGTGTCAGGCACTGCTCCCAGCTTGGGATCTTCACCTCCCAGGGATCAAATCCCATTAATGGCTGGGCAGTGTCTGCTGCAGTGGTTTTCCCACCACCTGGAAAAGGAGGAGCAGTTAGTGGCTGGTGGAGCTGGGAAGCTCTGCAGCCCAGGTCAGGAAGCTCTTAAACCCTCATGTTAGGAGTTGGAAGTACTGGAAGAGGGAGGAATCATAGAGTCATAGAATCAGTCAGGGTTGGAAGGGACCACAAGGCTCAGCCAGTTCCAACACCCCTGCCATGGGCAGGGACACCTCACACTGGATCAGGCTGGCCAGAGCCTCATCCAGCCTGGCTGCAAACACCTCCAGGGATGGAGCCTCAACCACCTCCCTGCACAACCCATTCCAGGCTCTCACCACTCTCATGGGGAAGAACTTCCTCCTCACATCCAGTCTGAATCTCCCCATTTCCAGCTTTGTTCCATTCCCCCCAGTCCTATCACTCCCTGATATCCTAAAAAGTCCCTCCCCAGCTTTCTTGTAGCCCCCTTCAGATATTGAAAGGCCACAAGGTCACCTCGGAGCCTTCTCCTCTTCTCCAGACTGAACAGTCCCAACTCTCTCAGTCTCTCCTCACAACAGAGGAGCTCCAGCCCTCTACTCATCCTGGTGGCCCTTCTCTGGACACTTTCCAGCATGTCCAGATCCCTCTTGTAATAGGGGCTCCAGAACTGGATGCAATACTCCAGGTGGGGTCTCACCAAAGCTGAGCAGAGAGGGAGAATCACCTCCCTGGCCCTGCTGGCCACACTTCTCTTGATGCAGCCCAGGCTCTGCTTGGCTCTCTGGGCTGCAAGTTCCCCAAAACCAATTTCTCTCTCTTCTCATCTCACCTGGGGAGATACTAACTGCCTTTGGTGACCTTGGCTGCAGCACTTTTATCTTGCCTAAGTCTAAGATCTCTGCTTCTTTCTCTTATCCCTTGTGTACAGGGGGGTAATGGGGAGGCAGGGAGGGAGCAGCTGTTGCAGCTCCCCTGGTCTTTGGCCAGGGAGGTCCTTGTGCTGTTTGTGAATTGTAAATATTGTGTATTTGTACACATCCATCACATCCCATTGTAGGTTTGCTATAAATACAGCACCCATTTGCTTCCAAACTGAGCTGGTCTGGCAAAGTTAATGCTGGGGGTGGGGGGCGGAATTTTCAACCAACAACACCAGGGAGGTAGTTGAGGCTCCATCCCTGGAGATATTCAAGATCAGACTTGGCAGGGCTCTGGGCAACCTGGTCTAGTTGAGGATGCCCCTGCTGACTGCAGAGGGGGTTGGACTGGATGCCCTTTGGAGGTGTCTTCCAACCCAGACCACTCCATGACTCTTCCTGCTGGCAGTGGCCAACCAAAGAGTGACTAATCCCTACTGCAGCAAGTGCCAGGTGTGCTACTTTCACCCTGGTTCCCCATCTCCACCTGACCTGCACTGCTGGCTGGGGCTGGGAGTGCTTTCACTGGTGCTCATCACTTCCAATGACTATTGCAGCAGGCAGCTGGGAACAAGCTGCAGCCACAGAGCACACAAGGTATGTAGGTCACCAGCTAAAGCTGCTGTCACTTTCCATGGCTGGAGAAGTCAGAAGCTTTTTGAAAAGAGCTTTTCCCAGAATAAAGCTTAAAAAGCAACAGATCCACCCCGTGCTGTGCCAGTCCTTGGGCCAACAGCACTCGTGTTTGCCTTTGCAGCTCTCAAAGGGTCAGGGCAGGTTTGGCAGGTAAGCAGTGCTTGCTAATGCTTCACACAAGTATGGCTGCAACTCCTGCCCTTCATCATCCTCACTCTGTTCTCCACCAACAGTCCCATTCTGCAACAAAACTCCAAGCATCTGAAACTGCAGCTTTTTTTTTTTTTTTCCATGAAATTGGAATTTTCCACTAAACTGGATGGCAGAGTCGATCTGCTGGAGGAAGAGGAAGGCTCTGCAAAGGGACCTGGCCAGGCTGGCTGGGCCAAGGTCAGCTGTATGAGGTTCAACAAGGCCAAGGGCTGGGTCCTGCCCTTGGGTCACAACAACCCCAGGAAGGCTCCAGGCTGGGGGCAGAACTGCTGGAAAGTGCCCAGCAGAAAAGGCCCTGGGGGTGCTGGGTGCTGGAGCTGAGCCAGGGGGTGCCCAGGTGGGCAAGAAGAGCACCAGCAGCCTGGCCTGGAGCAGCAATGGTGTGGGCAGCAGGAGCAGGGCAGGGATTGTATCCCTGGGCTGGGCACTGGGGAGGCCAAACTTACATGCTGGGTTCAACTTTGGGCCCTCAGTGCCAGAAGGACAGAAGGACATTGAGGGCTGGAGTGTGGCCAGAGAAGGGCAACAAAGCTGGGGAAGGGTCTGGAGAACAGGGCTGGGGAGGAGCAGCTGAGGGAGCTGGGGGGGGTTGAGCCTGGAGAAGAGGAGGCTGAGGGAGACCTCATTGCTCTCTACAGCTCCTGAAAGGAGGCTGGAGCCAGGGGGGGTTGGTTTGTTCCCCCCAGTATCAGGTGATAGAAGGAGAGGAAATGGCCTTGAATAGTTCCAGGGGAGGGTTAGGTTGGAGATGAGGAAAACATTCTTTGCTGCAAGAGTGGTCAGAGATTGGCACAGGCTGCCCTGGGAAGTGGTGGAGTCCTCATTCTTGGAGGTGTTCCAGAACTGTGTGGCTATGGCACCTGGGGCCATGGTTTGGTGTCCATGGTGGTGCTGGGCTGCTGGTTGGGCTGGATGCTCTCAGAGGCTTTTCCAGCCAAGGAAATTCTGTGATTCTATGATCTATTAACACACAAAAAGAAAAGCCTGAAGTTTAAGACCAGCAGAATGTTAAACATATTTTAAAGACTTTTCTTCCCATTGCTACAGTCATAAACCCAACCCCTCTCTGTCCTACAAAAGGAGGATGGTTCAAAGGCTCCAAAGGCACAGCAGTGGGGCAGCTGGAGCACTCTACAATCCATTTATTCATCTCTACAGAGCAAGTTATAAGAGAGTACCAAAAGGAAGGCTCAGACTTGCTGACAACATATTGCTCTTCTTGGTGGTGCCTAATGGTAGGGTACAAGCTGGTACCCAAGAGGTTCCACCTCAGCATGAGAAGAAGCTTCTTTGGTGTGAGGGTGCTGGAGGCCTGGAGCAGGCTGCCCTGAGAGGCTGTGGAGTCTCTTTCTCTGGAGACTTTCAAGACCCATCTGGATGAGTTCCTGTTTGACCTGTCCTGGGTGCCCTGCCTGGGTTGGACTGGGTGATCTCTAGAGGTCCCTTCCCTTCCAACCCCTAACATTCTGTGGTTCTGTGATTGCTCCTGGCACTGCAGGTTTTCCATCTCTGCCTAGCCTAGACAGCCTGCAGTTGATTTCTTCATCCAGTCAAGCCCAAGTGTCCATGGCTGCAAATGCCCAGAGCTGCATTTGGCAAAAAGCACTGTGATACAGAAAAGACATCTCCTGAAAACGAAGACATCTCCTGAAGATGAAGACATCTCCTGAAAAGACATCAGCCTGCAGCCTTCTTACAGCCTTCACCTGGCAGAAAATGAACAAAACCTTTTTGCAGTCAAACGGCAGTTTAGGAGACCAGCTTACAGCATTCCCCTGCAGAGCTCTCAGCTGTGCTAGCCCTACAGCAAAGCCCTGCAGTGAAGGACACTTGTCCCTTGTAAAGCCTCTCCTAAGGCAGGGCAAGAACTCAGAGCAGGACAAGGATTCCTACAGCCTGGCTAAGACAATAAAAGCCACACTTAGCATCATTATCACTTCATAATCCCAAAGAGAAAGAAGGTGGTCAGTGAGCCAACCCTGCAGCTGGATGGTTGGTGCCATAAACTTGCTTGCAATTTAGGAAGAGGCTCATCCTGAGGATGACAAATTCTCTTGCTGGAGAGGAGCCCAATAACTGGAAATTAAGACTGAGTAAACCATTATGCCTTTAACAAGAGAAGGATACATCCTGTGGTCAGCTGTGCTGGCATCTTGTGCAGTGTAAGGAAATGCAAGGGTGGGAGAGACACTCCACAGGGCTCTGTGGTTCCTGAGCTGGAGAGCCACACACAGGCTAACCCCTGCAGCCCTCCAGCAGCTGCTTTTCTCCACTGTTACAAGAGGCACCATGACCCAAAGATGCAGCAGCTCAAATCTCCTTGCAATGTGAGTTGTCTCTCTTGCCTCACTTCCCTTTCTGCCACTGCACCTTCTCAGAATATCCAGGGGCTTATTTAATTCACAAATGAGAAGGAAAGAGAATCAAGCCCACAAGGACTCCACACCAGTGAGGTGCACTGCAGCTGACAGAAGGACATAAAGACACCAGATTCAGAGACTGATGGTGATCCAAATTCTCCTTAATCTTCCACAGCTTTGGACTAACTTTAAGAAGTCTCAGGGGTGGCATTGACCCAAGAAGCTTTGCAGCATCTTTTGACTGAGCTCTTCGAAAGCAACACAAATGATCCAAAAAGTGTCCTTTGTCTTTCCAAATACTTCAGGAGTGAAAAAACCTCTGCTCTGCCCTGCTGAGACCACAGCTGCAATACTGTGTCCAATTCTGGGCTCCCCAGAGAGACTGAGACCTGATGGAGAGAGTTCAAGGGAGAGCCACAAGGATGATTTGGGGACTTGAGCCTCTCCCCTATGGAGAGAGACTGAGAGCCCTGGGGGTGTTTAGAATGGGGAAGAGAAGGCTGAGAGGGATCTGATCAATGTCTACCAATATCTGAGGGGAGGGGGCAAGTGGAGGAGGCCAAGCTCTTTTTGGTGGTGCACACTAATAAGCCAAGTAAAAACAGGTTCAAGTTTGAACAGAGAAAATTTCAGCTCAACATGAGGAGAAACTTCTTTGGTGTGAGGGTGACAGAGCCCTGGAACAGGCTGCCCAGGGGGGTTGTGGAGTCTCCTTCTCTGGAGACTTTCCAAACCCACCTGGATGCATTCCTGTGCAGGCCACCCTAAGTAATGTTGCTCTGGCAGGGGGTCAGAGTGGATGATCTCTGGAGGTCCCTTCCAACCTCTGATGTTCTGTGGCACTGTGATGCCACACAACACGAAGCTGTTAGAGAGCTGATGCAGTTCTTTGAGGAAACGACTGTCTTGTGCCACTTCCCAGGAGGCAGCTCCCCAGAGATCCTGGCAAACATTTCAGCAACTGACCTCAGCCTCCCTGACTTGTGCGAAGTGTCTGACAGTGGCCTGCACGACCTCCTGCTCTCCTGCCTTGGGCTGAGCAGACAGGAAAGCAGAATTGGAAAGTTAAATGCAAGACTATTCACAGCCATAGACACCAACACCAAACACACAAATTCACAGTCAGCCTCGGCTCAGTTCTCCATCCTGGGCTTACCAAAACCTCACTAGGCCAGAACCTTCCAACCCCCTCCCCCTCAGTCAGGCCAAACACCAAACCTCAATTCCTGCCCACATCCCCTCTGCTTCCCCCCCACCCCCCAACCCAGGCCCAAATGGAGTAACAAAAATGAGCCAGGGCTGCTGAAGGCCAAAAGCCTTCCCTGGAACACCAAGAGATAACAGCCCTGGGAGCCAGGAGAGGGAGGGAAAAGGGCAGGACAGAAATGTCCATTTCTAAAGGGGATGCAGGCTGATGGGAATGACATGACATTGATGACACTTTTTGGTGTCCACCCCCTGGACTATCTGGTCCTTCTGGAGGACCTAAGAACCTCTGTGGTTCTTAAACCTGTAACAGAAGGACACAGATTAGCCAGATGGACCACTCAGGGTATAAGGAATTGGCTGGATGGATGCTCTCAAAGCGTTGTGGTCAACAGCTCAGTGGCCAAATGGAGACCAGTGACAGGTGGAGTCCCTCAGGGGTTGGTACTGGGACCAGTGCTGTTTGTCAGCACTTTGTCAGTGACATGGGCAGGGGGATTGAAGCACCCTCAGCAAGTCTGAGAGGACACCAAACTGTGTGGCCTGGTTGATGTGCTGGAGGGGAGGGATCCATCCAGAGGGACCTTGACAGGCTGCAGAGCTGGGCCCAAGCCAACCTCATAAACTTCAACAAAGCTAAGTGCAAGGTCCTGCACCTAGGTCAGGGCAATCCCAAGCTGGCTGACAAGTGGATTGAGAGCAGCCCTGCAGAGAAAGACTTGGGGGTGCTGGTAGATGAGGTGCTTGACATGAGCTGACAGTGGGTGATGGCAGCCCAAAGAGGCACCCATGTCCTGGGCTGCATCAAAAGAAGCATGGCCAGAAGATCAAGGGAGGCCATTCTGCCACTCTGCTCTTGTGAGACCCTACCTGCAGCACTGCTCCAGGGCCCTCAACACAAGAAGGACCTGGAACTGTTGGAACGAATCCAAAGGAAGCCACAAAGATGATCCAAGGGCTGGAGCACCTCCCCTATGGGGACAGGCTGGGAGAGTTGGGGCTGTTCAGCCTGGAGAAGAGAAAGCTCCAGGGAGACCTCAGAGCAGCCTTCTGGTACCTGAAGGCTCCTTCAGAGAGAGAGAGAAAGAGAGGGAGAGGGAGAGGGAGAGGAGAGCTGGGGAGGGACTTTTTATAAGGGCCTGTGGTGGTAGAATGAGAGGCAATGGTTTTAAACTAGAGCAGGGAAGATTTAGATTGGACATTAGAAAGAAACTCTTTACTACAAGGTTGGTGAGACACTGGAACAGGCTGCCCAGAGACACTGTGAGCACCTCATCCCTGGAGGTGTTTAAGACCAGGTGGCTGGGGCCTTGAGCAGCCTGGGCTGGTGGAAGGTGTCCCTGCACATGGCAGGGGGATTGGAACTTTGAGGTCCCTTCCAACTCAAACCACTCTGTAAGTCGGGGTTACAGGGTCTCTAGAGGTCCAGCTCAGAGCAGGATAAGCCTTTAAGCCAGTTGCAGTCCAAGAACATTCTCTTCCTGCCTGGCAGGGGACACATAAAGCCACAGCTGATAAGCAAGTAACCATGGACTGAATTTACCTCAAGCAGTAAAGAGCAGAGTGCTGCAGACACACACATAATCCTGGATGTGAGGAAGCAGCCATCCATCCCTTCTACCAAGGAATAATTAACCTTGGATTCACCTTGGGCAAGGGTTTCACGTGTTAAGTGAGCTCCTTGCAATCACTGCCTGCAGCAGGCTCAGGGGTTACTGCCATTCCTTCAGACAGCCATCAAAAAGACAAGAATGCACAACAGGATGTGGGCCCTGGTAAATTAGCAACTGCTGGAAGTGCCTCTGAACTCCAGGAAATTGCACGGAGGATTGCAGTAGGAGTATGGGGACAGCGACCTCAAGATGATGGTGATGATGATGATGAGGATGATATACAGTCAGCTAATGCACCCAGACAGGAAATTAGGCGTGTGAGGAAAGATTACATCAGAGGAGACATCGAGCCAATCCTGCGTTGGCTGGGCCGTTGCTATGATATGGGACCCCCAGCATTGGTGGTAGGTGACAAGTCAGCCTCCTAGTTGGGAACGCTCTCAAAGGATACAGGCACAGACAGGCATACCAAGTGCCTTGGTAAAGATTCCCTGTGGGCACGCCTCCTACTGGCAGTCCTCATGAGGTACCCCCGCAGAGATGATTTACCATGGAACCCTAAGCCTTGGACCATGATAGCTGAGGGAATCAAGCATCTGAGAGAGTTTGCTGTGAGAGAAGTAATGTATGGAGATCATAAGACTCTGAATCCTGATGAAATTCCTGTGGGAACAGGCCTTGCCAAAAATCTCATTAAGTTTGCTCCTCCTAATTATGCTACTATTCTGGCAAGCAGAATTGTGGCAAGAAATTATGGTGGAGTGCCTCCCACTGTTGGCCATTTCACTGACCAAATGAGGCAATTGGAGGATAGTCTTGCACGTACTTCTTTGGTTTCAGCCATTGAAACTCTGACTGGAAAGACTGAGAATTACATGAAAGAGCTGAAGGAGGAATTTAAAATCTCCATATCCAACTTGATGAAGGGGGATGATGCTGATTCCTCTTCCTCCAGATGGATACAAGTTTCAGCTGTCAGGAACAGACGTCCTCCAAAACAGGTCAAACCAAAACAGCTTGATCCACTTTGCCTGCTTAATAGCAGCACAAATGTCACAGTCATGGATGACTTGTGTGATAGCATCCATGGAAATGTCAATGGATCTGTCACGAGCCCATCGGTAGGTTGCATCTCTGCCTTGATGTCCTGACGAGTCATGGGCCCACCGAGCTAAGAACAGCTCACCTCAGTATTTCCAGTCAAGATCAGGATCAGGATCAGAGTTTGTGTCCACCTGGGAAACTCTTGCAGCTAGATCTGCCTGATGGTTGTGTTGTTGTTCTTCAGTAGCTTTGCTCTTAGGAATGTGAGCATCGATGTGTCTCACTTTCACTGGGATTCTCTCAATGCGAGCAGCAATGTCTTGCCACAGATCTGCAGCCCAGAGAGGCTTTCCTTTTCTCTGCCAGCCATTCTTCTTCCAGTCTTTCAGCCAACCCCACAAGGCATTGGCTACCATCCACGAGTCGGTGTAGAGATAAAGCTTTGGCCATCTCTCACGTTCAGCTACGTTAAGAGCTAGCTGGACAGCTTTTACCTCTGCGAATTGACTGGATTCTCCTTCTCCATCTCTCGCTTCTGCAACTCTGCGCGTTGGACTCCACACTGCAGATTTCCATCTCCGCTTGTTCCCAACCAGACGACAGGAACCGTCTGTGAACAAAGCATATCTCTTTTCATCATCAGACAGATCACTGTAAGGAGGAGCTTCCTCAGCACGAGTTACTCTCTCCTCTGGAGGTTTAGCACAGCTTGTGCCTTCTGGCCAGTTTGTGATCACCTCCACCAAACCAGGCCTTTCGAGATTTCCCATTCGAGCTCTCTGTGTTATCAGAGCCATCCACTTAGACCAGGTAGCATCTGTTGCATGATGTGGTGAAGAACCTTTGCCTTTGAACATCCAACTCAGAACTGGCAATCTAGGAGCTAGAAGAAGTTGTGACTCAGTTCCAATCACTTCAGAAGCAGCTTTCACTCCTTCATAAGCAGCTAAAATCTCTTTCTCTGTTGGAGTGTAGTTTGCCTCTGAGCCTCTGTAGCCACGACCCCAGAAACCAAGAGGACGTCCTCGTGTCTCCCCTGGAGCTCTTTGCCATAAGCACCAGGTTGGACCATTGTCACTCGTGGCCGTGTACAGAATGTTCTTAATGTCTGGACCAGCTCGGACAGGTCCCAGACCCATCGCTTGGACTACCTCTCGCTTGATCTGGTCAAAGGCTGCTTGTTGCTCAGGACCCCATTGGAAACTGTTTCTCTTCTGAGTCACATCACAGAGAGGTTTCACAATCTGACTGTATCCAGGAATGTGCAGTCTCCAAAATCCCACTGTACCTAGGAAATGTAGAGTTTCTTTCTTATTGATGGGGTTTGCCATGGTGGAGACTCTGTTTATCACATCCATTGGGATGTGACGGCGACCATCTTGCCACCGCACTCCCAGAAACTGGATTTCTCTGGCAGGTCCGAAGACTTCTTCAGCAGTCTCACCCCAGACGATGATGTCATCGATGAACTGAATGTGTTCTGGAGCTCCACCTTTCTCCAAAGCATCATGGATCACTGCATGGCAGATGGTTGAACTGTGAATCCACCCCTGGGGCAAACGATTGAATGTGTACTGAATGCCTCTCCAGGTGAAAGCAAACTGAGGCCTGCATTCCTCTGCTATGGGAATAGAGAAGAAAGCATTAGCAATGTCTATGGTAGCATACCATTTGGCCTGCTTGGATTCCAGCTCATATTGGAGTTCCATCATGTCTGGCACAGCTGCACTCATGGGTGGAGTTACTTCATTCAAGGCATGGAAATCAACTGTCAGACGCCACTCTCCATTCTGCTTTCTCACAGGCCAGATTGGACTGTTGAAAGGTGAATGAGTTTTGCTCATTCTGACCTCCCAACTGAAGAATCAAGTTCTGAATGGGCACCAAAGAGTCATGGTTGGTTCTGTATTGTCTGTGATGCACAATTTGAGAATGGACTGGCAACTTCACATCCTCTATCACATGATGTCCCACAACTGCAGATTCATCTGAAAGCTCAGGTCTAATGGACAACTTCAATTTTCCTCCATCAATTTCTACAGTTGCTATTCCAAAAGCCCATTTGTAACCCTTAGGGTCTTTGAAACACCCTTCTCTCAGAAAATCAATTTCCAAAATACAAGGTGCATTAGGACCTGTTACAATAGTATGTTTCTTCCACTATTTCCCAGTTAAACTTATGTCAACCTCTATCTTAAACAACTCTTGAGATCCACCAGTGACTCCCTGAATAGTTATAGATTCTCCCCCTTGATAGTTTCATGGTATTATGGTGCACTGAGCTCCTGTGTCAACCAAGGCCCTGTACTTCTGAAATTTTGAAGTGCCAGGCCACTGGATGTACACATCCCAATAGATTCTGTTATCTCCATTCTCCCTTACCTCCCCCTGGCGGAAGGCAGGGCACCCCTAATGGTGGGGATTACCTCCACATGTACAGCTGGCACAACGTCCAGCATCAGAATTAGGATCACTGTTGGAGCTATCAGAGTTGTTCTGGGAAACTGAGGAAGTGACAGCTACCCTCCTGGTATTGCTACCTCGGGATCTGCCCCTCTGCAGCTCCCGTAACCTCTTGAAAAGATCAGAAGTTGGTTGACCATCCCATCTGTTCATGTTCTCACCAAACTGATCACACAGAGTTATCCAGATACTGCCACGTGATTGCCTCTGATGTCTGTTTTGGTTTGACCTATTCTGGAATGACCTCCTTGGAGGATGTCTGCTCCTGACAGCTGAAACTTGTATCCATCTGGAGGAAGAGTCCAGGATGCCATTGGCCTTCTTGGCCACCTGGGCACACTGCTGACTCATGTTCAGCTGTGGCCAACCAGTACCCCCAGGTGCCTCTCTGCCTGGCTGCTCTCCAGCCACTCTGTCCCCAGCTTGTAGTGGTACTGAGCTCATTGCTCTTATTTCTTCCCTACCTGCACAGACATTCATCTGGGAGCTGCCTCTGAAGGTTCCAGCTGTGTTCCTTGGGGGTTGTTTGTATCCCACAGTACCAGACACCAGGGCAGTTGGGATGTGCCATGGGCTTCATTAATCAGGCACATGGATGATATTTTTAGAACAACTGGCAAACATCAGCAAAAACCAAATGTTTGGCCTTTTATTAACATCTCAGTGTCTCCATATTCTTCCTTCTTAATGAAAGCCTCACACCTTGCCTCACATCTTACCTCACATGCAGGCTGTAAATTCTCTGGCACCACTTTCTGCCATATTTTGCTACCATTCACTCTCTGGGAGCCTCAATCCATGAAGTCCTCAGCACCACAGCAACACAGCACGATCTGATGGAGAGGGTCCAGAGGAGGGCCACAAAGATGATGAGAGGGCTGCAGCACCTCTGCTGTGAAGCCAGGATGAAAGAATTTGGGATGCTCAGCCTGGAGAAGAGAAGGCTCCAGGGAGACCTTAGAGCTGCATTTCAATAACTGAAGGGGACCGGGAGGCAGGCTGGGGAGGGACTGTTCAGAAGGATTTGTAGTGATAGGCCGAGGGCCAATGGTTTGGAACTGGAACAGGGCAGATTTAGGTTGGACATCAGGAGGGAGTTGTGCACAGTGAGGGTGGTGAGACCCTGGGATAGGCTGCCCAGGGCTGGGGTTGAGGTCCCATCCCTGCAGACATTGAAGATCAGCCTGGATGTCTCTGGGCAGCCTGATCCAGTTGGAGATGCCCCTGCTGAGTGCAGTGGGTAGGACAAGATGCCCTTGGAGGGTCCTTGCAACCCAGTGCAATCTGTGACTCTGTGACATGCCATCTAGGGCCAGCTCTCAAAACAATTCTCCCAAGACAAGCCAGCTCTACTTTCCACAACACTGGGTATGACCTCCACTTTTTGCTGCTCAGGACCCTGCTCAGACCCTGCAGACAGCACACAGCTGTACTTTCTGCAGCATACACCCTCACCTGTGCCCCTCTCCACCTTTTTTTGCAATCAAGGCACAAGACAAATGGATCAATCCAGCCTTAATTCATGTGAAGACAATCTCTGCAGTGAACCTGCTGTCAAACAGCTCTGCATTTGAGGTTTGGTGGCTGTGTGCAATGCCATTTTTGCCCTTAAAAGTCTGCTGCATGGAAAGGATTCTCAAGAGGCTTCAAACCACAGCTTCCTTCAGAGCTGGAGCGCTGCACCACCAGCACTGTGACAACTGCAGTTTGGCTTGGCCAGGAGTTTGCTCAAGTCCAACCACAGTCCCCTGGGCTGTCTTTGCATCACTTCTGCAACCTAACTCTGCTAGCCTGAGGTCTGATGGTCACAGCATGAGAGGACTTCTCGGTTGCTGCCTAAGCTGTGTAGGAACTCTTGGAGGTGATAGAAGACATGCAAATGGATGCACAGGGATTAAGGATGCTGCTGTAAGCCAGCAAGTGTATCTGGGCTCTGTCAGGCTTTAGTTGTGTTTGTTATGTGCAGATCAAGGCTGTACAACAGATCAGGATTATTTCTGACTGGCTGAACAATGGATTTCCTTCTGCTTCATGACCATGAGAAATGGGAGATTTACTTCAGGTCCTCTGAGCATGGCATCTGCAGGGAGTCACATCACAGACAGAGGAAACCTGGTTTCCTTCCAACAGTCCACCCAGCTCATGTGTAGGAGTCTCCTGAGGAGAAGATTGCACAGAGCTGGAGCATCATGACATGGGACAGCCCACAACACAAGCCCCTTCCCCAGTGGGATGCATCTTCACTTTGAAGGGGCTTATTGTGGCCCACAGTCCAAGAGCTGGGACAAGGACTCGGATTGTGCAGCAGCTGGAACATATCCCACAAGCAGCACACAGAGGGTGCTAAATGGACTCAAGAAATCACTAAATCCAAGCAGGCACTGAGGCAAAAGGGTCAGCAGAGGTCTCTGGCACTGGTGACTTCCAGGGCTGTGTTTATTGTTTTTGTATTACCTCTTTGATCCCACAAAGGAGGTTGCTTAATAGTTCAGTGGCTTCCTTCCACCACTGAAATGAACATTTCATCTTTCAGAATCTAAATCTCTTCTGCTTCAGTGTTCATTTTTCCCCCCAGTTATCACTTTTAATGCTTTTTAACCATTTTTGAAGCTCTCTAAAAGAAAAACAGTGAGCTCTGAATCATAGTTTGCCTGAAGGCCTCTACAAGCATCACCTCTCTGCATTCAGCAGTTTTGAAAACATTCCTGTTTTTGGCAGGGGGCTTGGACTGGATGATCTCTGGAGGACCCTTCCAACCTCTAACATTCTGTGATTCTGTGATTCCTTAGACAATTGGAAGGTAGAAAACCCAAATGAAGAAAACTCAAGGGTGTTTTAGAACCTCATCTTAGCATCTGAGGAATAAAAGAAAGTTTTGAAGACAAAGGATTTGGGATAAACTGCTCCACCACGGTAAGCCTCTCAGCAGCCTCCCCAAAGGCTAAGCAGCCAGGCCCATGGCATATTGTACATATTAGCAGTTTAAACACCAAAACTCTCCTCCAAATTCCACTTGAGACCAAGGACATTTTTCCATCAGCCACTGTTCATTTCCACACCAGAAAAATCCCAGAAATAGAAACCCTGCAACTGGGTTCTTTTGTTGGACACCTTGCTATGGACACTGAGGCAACCCTGCCTACTTCCAAGTCTGTGCCAGGCTTCAGATTTCCACCCAAACTCATAATCCTTTGAGCAAGCCTAGAAAGTCATGACTTAAGTGAGAGGACAGCACAGAACCTGAAATAAATGCCTGTTCCAAGTCCATTAGCTCTGAGGTATAGTACAGCACATCCATCAGATGGGAGAAAACCTTCAGTTCTGCCTCAGCTTTCAGGGAAATGCAGTCTGCAAAGGCTGTTGGCAGTGGAAATCCTTCCGGCTTTGTGTGGGTTTTTTTCATATGCAGCAATAATATAATATGCAGCAATAATCCCAACTACCAACTGAGCAGCCAAACCAAGACAATGCATTAGACAGCAAAACCAAACCCTTCCCCCTGCAACATTAGGGCAACTGGCACACTAAAAACATCCAGTCTCGGTCCTGCATTTTGTACCCAGTATTTTGTAAGAAAGTCTTATGTAATCCCAAGGCATTTCCACTGCTGGAATGTGGGAGCTGCTGCAAAGCCTCACAGAGGCTCACTCCGAAAGCTTTGCTGGGGAGCGCTTTTGGCAGCCTGCAAATGCTTTCCTGTCGCTGAAATGTGTGGTTAATAATGTCAGTGCCATGGCTCTGGCCTGCACACTCTCCACTATTTCCAAACCTTTGGTTCAAAAGGACTATTCCTAATCAAGAAACTCAGGAGAATCCTTTGAGATAGGACCTTTTTTATTTTTTTAGTGTGTTTTTGTAAATTGTTGGAGTGCTTCAATGTGAAGCTTTCCAGAGCTCAGCACACATCTCTTTCACATTGCTCCATCTACGATCTGAAGGCTCACAGAAAGACAAACTTAGCAGTGCCCAGAAGCTGACACTATCACAATTAGTGATGAGGACAGTGAGGTAGGAACCTATCTGCAGTATAAACAGTGAAGCAGTCAAAATATGCATTTGATTAACAGGAAACAAAGGAAATGTGACTCAGTGTAGAGAAAATAAAGCTCTCTTTAAATAAGGCATCCTAGCTCTTTTCCATCAAAATAGCACAAACCAGAGCCTTGCAAAGGGAGTAGCCACCTCTCAGAGCTGGATCTTTCCTGCAAGTTGCTGCTCCAGAATGTTCAGAGCCAAGGAGCAAGCAGCACAGAAGCAGACCTCCAGCCATGCAAACATTTCCTCCACATCCTCTGCCACAGAGTTAATGCCTGCAATAATAACTCCCCAACCCCTGTTACATGAGTGCCTCGACCTTTATGCTTCATAAACAGAGGTGACCAGGGTGCTGCTTATCTCAGCCACACAGGGTCAGGGGCAAGAGCACAATGAGGCTGCTACATCAGCTGCAAGCCACAATTGATAACATTTGAATTTACAGAGCACAATGGGATCGGACACAGACCCAGCAAAGAAGTCACCACAACAACAAAGCTCGAGTAGAAAGGAGATCCACAGGTCCCTTGGGGACACAGTGACTTCTACAAACCCAAAATTCCACAAAAACCTCCTGGGTGTTAGTCTTTGCTACTTCAGTTCATACCCAGAGAAAGACTTCTGTGAAAGAGAAGAGAGCAGAAGTGACTTACTTGTCCAGAATGAAATACAGATCGAACCCTCCATAGCAGGCAGGACCTCCGCTCTCTCTTTGGCCACCTTGTCCATCACAGCCTAGCACCAAAGTCACTAGGAAGAGCCACTTGAAGCCAGATCTCAAGATGTTTTGCTTTCCAATGGCCATTATATCCCGAGAGGAGGAGAAAAAGAAATGTCTTCTTCCGAGGCTCCTTTATTTCACAGGTTTATCCACAGCCGCCATCCAATGACCTTTAAACACGCATATGGAGAGTTTATTCCTTAAAACTCCACTGTCCTCAGGAATTGCAAGGCTTTCCCCCTTGTTTCCCTTGCAGTTCTGTTTCTTGGTTTCAGATTTCAAGATGCACAATACTGTATTTCACTTCTTTTTTTTTTTTTTTAAAGGGACTTGCCCCTCGCTCTCACTTGCAGCTCTCTGAAAGCAGCACTGTTGCTTGGCAAGGGAAGGAGAAGCCTCCTAACAAACCTTTCTTTGTCACGGATTTCAGAAAACACAGGGAGGGTTTGAGGTTTCCCCCTCCCTTAATTATTATTGTGGTTATTAAGGATGGCTAAGTTGCATTTTCTCCTTAGCAAAAAGAGCTCCGAGAATGCCACCTCGTGGCTGAATCTCCAGCTGGCAGGAGTCCGGTTTTAAGCAGATCGTTCATGCACCGAGCACACCAAACATACAGCATAGCAGCTCTAGGCAGGAGGCTCTACAGAGCGACCTGGCCGGGCTGGACCCATGGACCGAGGCCAGAGGGATGAGGTTAACAAGGCCGAGGGCTGGGTCCTGCCCTTGGGTCACAGCAACCTCATGAAGGCTCCAGGCTGAGGGCAGTTTCTTTGCTGGAAACTGCCCAGCAAAGAAAGTCCTGGGGGTGATGATTAACAGGAGCTGAAGATGAAACTCCAAACCTGTGGAGGACAGCTCAAAAGGAAAAGCATTTCCAGTCAGAGCAGACCCCATGGTAGCAAGAGCTGAAGCAGAGAACCCAGGAGCAAAGGGTCTGTGCCTTCCCTCTGGAATCCTCCCTCACACGCTGTACAGCTCTGTCCCAGAGCTACCTGCTGCTTAGCTGAGCAGCTTCAGGGTTGCATCAAGCATGGGGGACCAGGTCAGGTTTCTGACAGGGGAGGTAAGTGCTCCTGAGTCAGCCTTTCAGATTGTTCTACATTGCTCAGAGTTACATTTGTCTTGAAAAAAATCTCAGCAAATGCAAACAGTGTGAGGAAAGAGCAGGAAAGCAGCAGGAGGATCTCAAGGGAAAATGACAAGAGGGACTTTGGGCAGAGTGGAAACACCTGGACTACAAAGCAGTCCAGCAGCTTGCTGCGGTGAGGATTAGAACCTTGGGAGCATTCCCCTCCCACACCTGGCTGTATTCAGCAAACACCACAGCCTCATACCTCTAGGGTGGGCAAGGCAGAGACAGGGGAAAAAGGCACCTCCTCAGTCCTGCTGCCAAGTCCTGAGGAGACCTGAGGGAAGTGGAGATTGGTTGGAAGTCCTCTCTAGTGCTGTGCAGGAGCACAACCAGGTGGTTTGCAGAGGGATAGTTTGGGCTTCCATACCTAAAGCCCAGGGCGGTTGGAGTGCAGGGCTGAGTCTTTCCCTTTCTCTCTTGGCCTGTCAGGAGAGTACCAGCACAGCTCAACACTTCATGGGCAGAAGATCCATGTCAGGGGATCAGGCTTTGTACAACCCTCAGCAATAAAGCACAGTGTCAGAAGGGGGTATGAGAGCCTCTTGCTGAGGTGGCTGTGGTGCTGCCCAAACTGCAGGTTAGTTCTGCACCAGGCCTGGATGGGCAACATGTGGAGGCAGGTGGTGCTTGTTGGGTAGCTGTGAGAAAGAGGCAGAGCTGCCACCTCCTGGTTTGTGTGTCTGAGGACTCTGCTTCAGTCCTGTGAGATGAGGCTGCTGGGGGACATCAAAGTGCAGAGCTGTAGTTGCTGCAGCTATTGTAGGTGTGCTGGGCAAGCAGCTAGGACTGGGGGTTTTGAAGGTTGATACAGATGCTCTGGAAGATGTTTCTAGTCAAGGTACACAAATAATGAGTTTCTGTAGGGTTCTGTGGATGGACTGGAACACTGCACTGCCCTAAGGAATGGGAAAGACTAGGCCAGGATTTCCTTATTATGTTTGAAATGAACATGACTCAAATGGGGCATGTAAGAAGAGGAAGGGTAGAAGAAAAGCTTCTTCTCTGGGGGCTGATGTGCTCCTCTTCAGAAATTTTGGAGTCCGTGGGGGTAGCTTCTGATCTGAGGTCCAGTCCAGGGCTCCTGCCACAGCCTGGTAAAGTCTCTTCTTGTCACTAGCTTACGGCCTGTGTCTGCCTAAAGATTAAAAGCAGGCTGATCCTCTCTCTCCCTTGTTTTTGAGTGGCCCTCAGGAGAACAAATACATAGAGTTAAAAAAAAAAAAAACACCAGCTGAAAAGCTGTTCCTCAGGAAGATAACTTTGGCCTGAAGCTAGCAGAGGGGAAGGAGGGGGAATGGAGATCAGATTCTCTGTGTAGCTGTGGATTCAGGCTGAGAGAAAGCCCAGCAAAGTTGGGGAAGAGCCAAGGAATGAGGCATAAGATGAAGCTGAGAGCTCTGTGAGATGGAGGAGCTGCTGACAGGGTGGACACCATGGCTTGGGCTGCACCCCTGACCTTCTTCAGCGTTAGTCCTCTTCATTATGCCTATCTGGAGAGTGCATCTTTTTGTTTGTGATCTTTTTGTTTATGATGATAGCAGCATCAACACGCTGAGGAAAGCAGCTCCTTACTAAGAAGCTCCTGTGAGGCCTTGGAAGGGGTGTTGGAAATTCTGTCTGTCCCTCCCTGACTGAAAATGCCAGAAACAAAAATAATGTGAAGACTACAGCAAGATCTCACAAGATTCCTGGGCAGAGTGGATGTGCTCTGTGTCTCCTGTGAGAGAGACAAGAAGGAAGGTGCTTCAGTTGCCTGCAGCTGTTCAATGGCTAATTAAGCTCCAGCTGATACTGTTGGGGGTGTGAATAGGATTTGCCTCAGGAAATGATGGGGGAATGAGTATCAAAGATTTTCTTGTTTTATCGTCTGCTCCTATCTGTGTATCTTTTGTGAGCACTCATGTGAGTGTCTTCAGGCCACAAAGATCTGACCTGTTTGGTGGATAATGGCTTCTGTCAAGATCTCAAGATGATGGTCCCTTGTTTCCATGGCACTCAGGCAGCTGTTCCAGCACCCTGCCTGGAGAATCAGGATGTAACCAGCTGCCTACACTGACCAAGGCTGTTAGCACAAACACGTTATCCCTGTGCAGGAATCATCCCCTGCTGTCAGGGAATGTGCTTACTTTCCTTGGCCCTGTCTTCTAAAGGTGCAATTCAGCCCAACTGTGCTGCTATCAGCAGAGCTTCTCTGTCTTGTGTGCTGCAGGACACCAGATCTGCCTGGGATGAGCTGTGGGCATTTACATTTCAAGTGGACAAGCTGTGACTCTGGGCTGACACCCAGAGGCCAGGAGGGCTTTTTTCTTCCCTGGATTGCTCTGCTTTCTCACATTAGAATCAGTAGTTGAGTTGGACCAGATTTAAGGCAGAAGCATGAGCACAGATGCCCAGCAGGAGGGAGCAGAGCTGCATGGAATGAAGGATTCAGATCTACTGACTGCACTTCTCCTAATGCCAGGGCTTTTGGAAACCAATCAAACCATGCTGCTGGATTTGCAGTGCCTGACTCACCCTGTCCAAGGTGCTGTGAAGAGGGAGAATGTGACCATTTCCTGAGGAGATGGTTCTTTGTCTTACCTGATCCTGTTTCTCCTTGAAGGCTTTCTTTGGAGGAGATTCTTTCTACCTGTGTTCCTCACTGGAGTTTGGATGGGAGTGATAAATGCAGAAGTTGTCCTTCTTCAGCCTGTGCAGTGTTGTCAAAGTATCCTTCTCCTGAGCGTGCTTAGAGCTCTCCTGGCCCTGAGTATTTTCTGCTGCCTTTAGCACTGCTCAGGGGCCACTGTGGCTTTGTAAAATCCCTAATCATTGAAAATCCCAAATCCTTGCATCTGAGAGGTGGGAGATGGGTTTGTGGACATGTGCCCTGACATGAATTCAGTTGTTACATGTCACCTGCTGGACTAGAGCAGCCTTCTGTAGTGCTGGAGGGTGGTGTGGGCTGGCAGATTGCTGCACTAGCTCCTCAGAACTCTTATCCCAGCAGCATGAAAGAAATGTGCACATGTGCTGTGGGGGTGTGTCGGCAGGCAAAGACTTGGGGTTGGAGTCACAAGAGATGGAACAGCTCCCACTGAAGTTTCTGTGGAAGCAGCAGGCTCTGTCAGATCATTTGTGCTCCAGGTCTGCAGCTGTGCGACTGCACTGCGACGACTACAGACAACTGAAAGTCTGAGCTAATCTGGCAATGTCTCCTGGGGATCTCTATCTGTGTTTATCCTGTGCACAAGTCTTTGGAGCAAAGCTTCATCCCCTGAGTGTTCAATGTGGTGCCTCTGACCAGCCCTCACCATTCTCTGGCTAAGGTGGCGGCCTCTTTTTTAGGAACAGATCAAATCTGTAAATCCTACAAATTAGACTCCTCATCCTCCCATGAAGGCAAATTCTTTGCATCCTCCTCCTTTCTTTCTCCCTTTCATGCCACAAGTGAAGATTTCTGCTGTGAGGCCTCTGTCCCTGGGAAAGGGAAGGAAGGTCTCAGCTGTGTGTGCTGCCTTTGTCACCCACACACAGTGACACTTGCCCCCCTCTACGAGGTGTGCCCTGTGTGCAGAGCAGGCCTTGAAAAGAGCATTTGGAGAGCTCCAAAGGGAAACAGGAGATGCACTCCTAATACTTTTCTGGATGTGTGCATAGATGACAAAGGACACAGCAATGAGAAACCGGCCAGAGTTAATCCACAGTAGAGGTCTTTATTGGAAAGCTATAGTCACAACTGAGCATCTACATCACCAGGAAGGAAACTCCTGAGGGAGGAGATGCCAGGGAGGAACAGCATTTGGGCTGACTTGGTGCACCAAGTGATAGAGCAGCTGCACTTGGTTCAAGCAAGGTAAGATCTTCAGGCCTTGATATTGAGATGGCAGTATTTAAGAATCAGTATTTGCATAGCATCAAGTCTCTTGCATGAGCTGATTCCATATTGGGGTCCTTCAGAAGCAAATAAAGTAAAATAAAATATTAAAACAAAATGCCATGAGGTAACAGGGAAGATGCTGTTAAGTGATCTGTGCATTCCCTGGCAGCCCTTAGTACTGGGCACAGTGCACTGCCATGTTCAGTCACATGGAGCCATCCCAAGGACCCATGCAATTCTCAAACCAAAGGCAGCAGCAAGTAGGTGGAATTGCTGCTGTGTCAGAATGCAACAGCCTAGGCCTGATCTGCAGAGCATCTTTATCATGCCAGGGTTTGCAGACAATCAGCTTGCAGAAAGGCTCAGAGTACTTTGCTGCTGCTGCCTCAGGATTAGCTTCTCTGAGTCAAACCTACTTCCCTTCCCCTCACCCTACAAGAAGTTCTAGTCTGAGGGATCCAGGTATGATCATGGCACCCACAGCAAGACTGCATTTGCAGCAGCCTCCATAGCAACAGCTGGCATCTTGCAGCAGCATTTGTGCATTATTCCCCAAGGAAAAAGAATGTCTAGCTAGTTACAGACATCACTAAATACATCCCTGGAGAGTTTTAAGGCCAGGCTGGATAGAGCTCTGAGCAACCTGATCTAGTGTGAGGTGTCCCTGCCCATGGCAGGAGGTTGGAACTGGATGAGCTTTGAGGTCCCTTCCAACCCTGACAATTCTATGACTCTATGATTTCATTCATTTGCTTGCACTCACCATCATATTCATAAGCCACATATGTTGGGAGCCCTCTGCACATAGAGAAGATGTCTGGTCCATAAGACTTGAGGTCACGGATAGGTCTCTTCACCAGGGTGAATGTGATCTCCTTTGAAGAGTGTCCATGTCCCTTCAGGCTCTAAACGTGAAATGACATCACTCAGCAAGTGCAGGGCCTCCATCCATTTCCTGCTAAGCAAATCCCTGCTTCTGGAATAGTGCCTCTCTGCTTGGTGTTTCCCTCACAGCTGTACAGGGCACTGTCTTGTCACCTGCTCTGTGACTCTGGGAGTGGTCACAACACTGAAGGCAACTCCCAGGGCAGATCTTTCTAAAGGAGTCAGGGTGGAGGGAGGTTAAAGAGAACTGGAAGCTCAGTTAAACAATGGAACATGACAAGAGTTGTGCAGTCAGTATTTAGCACAGACCTCCTACAGGAGTATCTCCTCAGTCCTTTTCTAGCCTCTCACCCTAGAGGTACTCAGGTGGTAACTTGGAATCATGGCAGGAGAAGCCTCTTCCTTCAGCCTTCCAAAAGGGGAACCAGAGAGGGCAGCAGCCACATTTGGCAGATCCATTTACATTAAACTGATTTGCAAGCTGTGGCCATGGCCTCTTAGAGAAGGCTGGGAGTTCAGTGGGAGAGTTTTCTCTGAACTGTTCCTGAGTGCTCTGTTTCAAACCACTTTCCAATCTGTTCTCCTACTTGAGTGTTTTGTTGTCTGGACAGAGTCTGGGTGCCCAGGTTTTCTGTTATGACCTGAGCTGCCTGCTGGTTTTATATCTCATCATCCAGCCACAGGACTCCTGTTCTGGCTCAGCCAATTCCTGTGGAGGAAAGGCTGTTGAAGAGAGACCTCTCTTACCCCCTAAAGGAAAATGGAGATCTGAACAATAGCATCTGCAAAGCAGCATTCAAAATGAAAAATGCAATTTCAGAGCGAAATGATTCAGAACTATTTTTAGGTATTGCTGTCCAAAAATAATTAATGCCATGGAGAGTTACCCAATATGAACTGTTTCTTAGCAACCTGCAGACTTAAATTCCCTCAGAAGAAACTGAGAAAAGGGAGAGGAAAGCAGGGTGGGGAATGATTTGCCTACTCTTTTTTCTTTGAAGAAACCACCCCCATGGTGAAATCCCAAACCACATCACCCTTCACAAAACCAAAACCCTGCCACTGGTGAAATCTCATCCTCTCAGGAAAGAAAAAGCACAGTTAAGAAACCTGCTTGCTGAACTTCAGGGTAAAGACACACTTAGCAGGGATGATTGGGATTGACTGAGGCTTTTCAACTTATGAAGGAATTTTAGCAGAGGGTTCCTGAAGTCCCACTCCAATCGCTTCTTCCTCGCTAGGAAGCCAAGAGTTGAGAAAACTTCAGGGAGCACAGAGATGCACCTTAGTACAGGGAAGCCTGGAAATAGCTAGAGGTAAATGTTTTTGCTCAAGCCTCTACTTCTGTAGCTCTCCCTTATGACTTCTTGCCCTTTAAAGGCAGGATTTTCATAAGGACTGAGTTCTCAGGGCACAGGAAAACCCAGAATCTACAAATGTTAGTATGCTGAATGCTGAGATGACTGTCCAAGTGTCTGTGCTACTCCTGTGGGCTGAACTCATCCTCCTATGGCACCTGGCCATTTCTGAAAATGTTTTGCAAGTCCAAAATCTTACTTAAACCTTTTTTTCCCCTCACTACTGGGATTATTTGTCCTTCTGCAACTAGAGCTGCCTAAACCAAAATAATAATTTTTCAGCCTACAGGGAATGCAAGGTTATGAAAAATAGGGCATGCTGCCTCTGCCAGTTTCACATTCTGCTAAGGCAAGATGGCACAGAAATTGGTACAACTTCATGTTCAGTGGTATGGTTAAATGTCTTTAAAATGCCATTGTTGGTTTAAAAGCTTGCGAAAAAGGTCATGTTTCTGGCATCAGTTTCCTGTGCAGTGCTGTACAATTCCCCACGTAACTCCTCCCCTTGAATCTTACATTGTTCTGTTCAGCCAGTCTGGGCAGAGCATCAAAGTTGGGCATCATCTTTCTGTTCATTATGGAAATGTAGCAAGCTCTCTCTGGCAGCACTTTGCTTGCAATAAAGCCCTGTAAAAGAAAGTTAGCAAATATTATTCCTAATTTAATAGGAATTCAGCATTCCAATAATTGAGATTGTAGTAAAGTCTGAAGTAAACAGGTAATAAACAAAGATAGATTTTACCCCAGAAGCTGGACTCCAAGAGGACAGAAACAAGTCCTGTAGAGTGTTCAGCTTTCCAGGAGCTGGGCTCCTTGTCCCTTTCCTGATCCAGCCCCATGCCACTCACCGTATTATAGTTCAAAATGGTTTTCCATGACCCCTGGGTGGTCTTCTGCTCAACAGTTGCCACCTGCCACTCCTTGTTGACAGTCAGAGTTTGGCTGCCTCCAGGAATGGAGATTTTCTTGGTGAATTTGTTCTTCTATTTTCAGAATATAGAAGTAAACAACAGAGTTAGACTTTCAGGTGAGTTATCTCAGAAGCTTTAGACAATGACTGCTATAATAGAAGAACTGCTGGCCCACAGGGACCACCTTTAGTGATGTGCTGGATTTCTACTCAAGGTCTGTGGAAAATTTCCTAGGCATCAGCCTAAACCTGCCACAAGTGAGCACAGTATTTGCAGTATCACAGCCAATGAAGGTTGTGGAATCCTAGAATAGTCATAAGAATTCTTTTAACAGATTCAAGGAATAATTTCTGTGTATTACAATTGACATCTGGTGGTTTCATAGTTTTATGCATGAAAGAAGTTTTAGATTGCTTTCCTCCAAAAGGGATGTGGAAAGCAAGGAAAACTCAAGAAGCAGGGAATGCAGAGCCAGCAGCAATGTGTGAGTAACCTGGTCACTCGCTCACGTACATCAGCAAGGGCTGGAGCCAGGAAGAGTCCGAGGAGGATGGTAGCCACAATCTGAAATGGAAATGGAAACGCAAAGTGGAGCTGCAGCTCTGGCTGTGCAACCTAGCATGAGGATCCTAGAGCCTTTTTCCTGTCTTGGTCTGTAAGTAAACTGCTTGGGTCCTCTGTTGCTTTCCTATTGGAATTACAAGACTCACCTAAAGTGACTCATCCTTGCCTTACCCTAGAGTAATACAAAGCAGACACATAGGAGGTTGCTGTTCTCAGAGCTGACTCTGAATGTGCTTCTGAGACCTCTATACTCATATACAGACATTTCACAAGAATGAGGTGAAGGAATTTAATCTCTTTCTCCTTAGGTATTACAAGAGAGTGGTTGATCCACTAAAGCACTGACACAAAATGGACATGGATTCTGCTTCCTGGAGACTGAATGATGTATAATTAAACTTCAAAAAAAATCCTTAGCTCCTCATCTGCTTAGGTTAACAGGGTCTGGACTGACAGATAAAGGCAATGAATTGAATCAAAGTTGTAGCTTATCATGGGAAAAAAGAGCATCTATACTCACAGTGCACTTCATCTTGACTGCAGAGCTGAACTGGTGCCGCTACCATGTGGCCTGCCCACCTTATATATGTTTTCAGAATTAGGTGTGGAAACAGCAAGTGTTGAAATAAAATAATTCTGTAATTTGTATCCCTGTCTTGATGTCACTGATAATTATTTCCTGCTGTAACAGCTTCATAAATATGGGGACTGTATTTCTGTAAATTTTCACCTGCTACAGCCTGATAATTATCAGATAAGGATCCATTTGCAGTGAAAGAATAAACAAGTTTTATAGCAACTTTCTGACAGATACTGATTACTTTAGAAAATTCTCATCGAAACCTGAGTGCAGACAGCCTAGGGTTAAAACAAACCCCAAACACAAAAGCCTTGCTGAAGACAAAATAAATAAGAGCCTTTGTACCTTCTAGAATGTCCTGCATGTTACTGTGTAATCAGGTAACCATAGGGCTGACCAAAACCTATAGTCCAAAGACAACATTGGCTCTGAGAGTGCCTTTACCCTGAAGAGGTTGTTCAGGCTGAAACATCACAGATCTGGGCCAGTGTCTGGAGGTCTCTTGGTTATTTTAGGTGGCCCCAGGCACTGTTTTCACCTTGCCCCAGCTCATTTTCTGTGGTGCTGCAAAGACAGATGTGGTCATTGTGCCAGGGAGGTTCTCGCATGCCTGATGGCTTTCAGGTTGTGTGCTCCTGAGCCTGTGGCAGGAATCACTGTGCAGATTTCCAAATGACTTTGCAACAGGAATCCACCATGTTGGGGTTTTTCTTGTTGTTTGTTTGTTTTGTCAGATTGGTGGTTGGTTGGTCGTTTTTTGTTTTCTTGGTTGGGTTTAGTTTGGGTTTTTATATATGAAAACAACTTGCAATCAGTGCTGCAAGTGCAATAGTGAAGTCTGTTCCTCTTTCATGGATTCCAGTCTACAAGTCCAAAGAGACCCTTAGGACACATCCTGTTATGCCAGCAGTGGTTCTCTGCTTGGTTCTTTACCAGCATGAAGAGTTTGACAAAGCACAGGCTTGTGCACGGGCTGCGGGGGCAGACGGCACTCACCAGCACCTGCCTGCGGCGCTGCTGCTGGGGAGAGGGAAGACAAAACCTGGGGAGAAATGTGGAGAAAATTTGCATGCAGTGGGGCAGAAATTGCTCCTGTGGCTGAGAGAATGCAGGAACTTAGTGGTGTGAGTGTGGGAATTGCTCCTGTGGCTGAGAGGATGCAGGAGCTGGGTGTTGTGTGTGCCGGAATCGCTCCTGTGGCTGAGAGGATGCAGGAGCTTAGTGCTGTGAGTGCAGGAATTGCTCTTGTGGCTGAGAGGATGCAGGAGCTGGGTGTTGTGTGTGCAGGAATTGCTCCTGTGGCTGAGAGGATGCAGGAGCTGGGTGTTGTGAGTGCAGGAATCGCTCCTGTGGCTGAGAGGATGCAGGATCTGGGTGCTGTGAGTGCAGGAATCGCTCCTGTGGCTGAGAGGATGCAGGAGCTTAGTGCTGTGAGTGCAGGAATCGCTCCTGTGGCTGAGGGGATGCAAGAGCTGGGTGCTGTGAGTGCAGGAATCGCTCCTGTGGCTGAGAGGATGCAGGATCTGGGTGCTGTGAGTGCAGGAATCGCTCCTGTGTCTGAGAGGATGCAGGAGCTTAGTGCTGTGAGTGCAGGAATTGCTCCTGTGGCTGAGAGGATGCAGGAGCTTAGTGCTGTGAGTGCAGGAATCGCTCCTGTGGCTGAGAGGATGCAAGAGCTGGGTGCTGTGAGTGCAGGAATCGCTCCTGTGGCTGAGAGGATGCAAGAGCTGGGTGCTGTGAGTGCAGGAATCGCTCCTGTGGCTGAGAGGATGCATGATCTGGGTGCTGTGAGTGCAGGAATCGCTCCTGTGGCTGAGAGGATGCAAGAGCTGGGTGCTGTGAGTGCAGGAATCGCTCCTGTGGCTGAGAGGATCCAAGAGCTGGGTGCTGTGAGTGCAGGAATCGCTCCTGTGGCTGAGAGGATGCATGAGCTGGGTGCTGTGAGTGCAGGAATCGCTCCTGTGGCTGAGAGGATGCAAGAGCTGGGTGCTGTGAGCGCAGAGCAGGGGGCGGCTGCAGCAGGGCAGAGCTGGTGCGGCGCTGGGCACGTGAGGGCGAGAGGAGCAAGGGGCAGGAAAAAGGGCGGGAAAAGGCTGCTGAGGCTGAGGCTGCGGCGGCAGGGGCTGGGGCTGGGGCTCCTCGGCGCCCTGGGCGGGGCCGGCCGTGCACATTTCTGCCCTTCCAGCTCCAGTGACAGACGGTGTGGAAGTATTTTCTTCCTGACAGGCTGGCGGTGGGGCTGCTGTCGCTGTCTCACAGGACCTCTTTGTGTGGTAAGGCCCCAACGCCCCCCCACGCAAATGAGGTTCTCTCAGCATCCTGCATTTCTCTTAAAATCACAGTCTCGCAGTGTATCAGAGGTTGGAATGGACCTCCAGGGATCATCGAGTCCAGCCAGAGCAGGATCACTTAGAGTAGTCTGCACAGGAATGCATCCAGGTGGGTTTGAAAAGTCTTCAGAGGAGACTCCACAACCCCCCTGGACAGCCTGCTCCAGGGCTCTGTCACCCTTGCTGTAAAGAAGTTTCTCCTCATGTTGAGCTGAAATCTTCTATGTTCAAGTTTAAACCCGTTGTTCCTTGTCCTGTGAACCACTGAAAAGAGCCTGGCCCCCTCCACTTGACACCCCTCAGATATTTACACACATTGATGAGATCCTTCCCAGCCTTCTCTTCCCCACACTAAACAGCCCCAGGGCTCTCCGTCTCTGTTCACAGGGGAGATGCTCAAGTCCCCTAAGCATCCTTGTGGCTCTCCCTTGGACTCTCTCCAGCAGGTCTCTGTCTCTCTTGAACTGGGAAGCCCAGAACTGGACACAGTATTGCAGCTGTGGTCTCAGCAGGGCAGAGTAGAGAGGTAGGAGAACTTCCCTAGCCCTGCTGGACACCTTTCTTGATACATCCCAGGATCCTATTGGCTCTCTTGGCCACCAGAGCACTTTGCTGTCCCATGCAGAACTTGCTGCCCACCAGGACTCCAAGGTCTTTGTCTGTGGAGCTGCTTTCCAGCAGGGCAGCCTCTAACCTATCCTGATGCCTGTTGTTATTTCTCCCCAGATGTAGGACCTTGCACTTGGCCTTATTAAACTCCATGAGGTTTGCCTGCACCCAGCTCTCAGCCTGTCCAGGTCATGTTGGATGGCTGCACAGCCTGAGGGGTGTCAGCCACACTCCCCCTTCCCCAGTTTTGTATCATTAGGAACTTGCTGAGGGTACTCTCAATGCCTTCAGCCAGGTCGTTGATAAAGATATTGAACAAAACTGGACCCAGCACCAATCCCTGGGGGATACCACTTGCCACAGGCCTCCAAATTGATGACCCTCTGAACTCTGTTGTGGAGCCAGTTTTTAATCCACCTCACTGACCAGCCATCTATGCCACATCTCCAGAGATTTTCTATGGGCATGTTATGGGAGATATATACTTGAGCATATCCAAATACAAGGGTTATACATATTATATTATATTATATTATATTATATTATATTATATTATATTATATTATATTATATTATATTATATTATATTATATTATATTATATTATATTATATTATATTAATTATACTGAAGTCACTCTTTCGACTTTTGTTTCCCCTCGGTTTGGTTTTCTGTTAATGCAAAGTGTTTCAAATCTTTGTATTCTGCCTGCTGTGGGATAAGAGAAAAACAGAGCAATTGTGCTTGGCAGTGCTTCTGTGGCCTGCTGATAGGAAGCCCTCAGCACTTCAATTGTCATTGCATGTGTAGGAAAGGTGCAGACCTGTTCTTTTCCAGGTGGCCTCAGTTACTGAACTGCTTGTTACAGATCATGGAAATTGTGTTCAGTGACAAATCTCAGGCTTCATCCTTGTTGAGAAGAATCTTTTCTTGTAAGCTTAGCAACTCCATGCTTGTGTCCTGTTAAGAGTATCTGTCTGGCTCTGCTCCTGAAAGGACATTTTTGAGAGTCAGAGTTCTGATTTCTCTGCAGGTTCACTGGAGCCTTTTCTCATGTCTCAGCTTTCTCAATCACCTTGTGAGGCTTCTTCCCCTCTGAATCAATTTCAACCTAATGTATACAACATTGTAATAGTTACTATATAGACCTCATTGCTCTCTACAACTATCTGAAAGGAGGTTGTGGAGAGGCTGGTGCTGGTCTCTTCTCACAGGTAATAAGTGGGAACAGCCTCAAGCTGCAGCTGGATAGGTTTAGACTGGACATTAGGAAAAAAATTTTCCCAACAAGAATGGTTGGGAATTGGAATGAGCTGCCCAGGGAGGTGGTTGAGTCACCAACCCTGGATGTGTTTAAAGGTGGTTTGGACGTGGTGCTTGGGGCTATGGTTTAGGGGTGACCCTTGTAGAGTAGGGTTCATGGTTGGACTTGGTAATCCTGAGGGTTTTTTCCAGCCTGGGTGTTTCTGTGATTCTCTGATATTAGTAAGTAGTTCAAATACAAATAACCCTGGCAGACTTACTAAGTCTGGACTTCAGACCACATTATCATAAATATGCTTATGAGTTAGGTATACAACCACTTACATACAAAATTGAGGTTTTGAACTAGTAAAACAATTTGGTTTTGTGAGTTGCTTGCATTCTTTTCAAGAATTCGTAAAATCCCAGCACAGTCCAATAAGGGCCTCTGCATAGAGCAGAAGAGACAAATAACTGAAAATGTTCTAAGGCCAAAATCTTGTTCATGGATGCAGAGTTCTGTGAATTTTCTTCCTCAATACTTCATCAGGAATAATTAAGCACTGTAATAAATGGGCAGTCCATTAATCTTAACATTCACCTGTGTAAATTAAGAAGTTAGATCCTGAAAGAAAAGAAAAACCTGATTAGATTTGGACTGAGAAAATAAGATAACAAAGCAGCCTCAATGTTTCCAACTTCATGTTGGAATGTACCAGGAAACAGTACTTCAACCCTAAACTGCCTCTCTTGAAGCTTCCCATACAGGCAATCTTAGTGCAGTCTTTTTAGACCAATCTAAGCTGCAAACTAGGTTTTGTTTCTCAAAACTGCACTGTGGCAAGACCTCACTATTAAATACTATGCCTCCTCACTATTATTATTATTAAATACATATAGATACATACACATAAAAATCAAATTGTGACTCAGAATATTTAAAACTAATGGAATTGGTCCTGCAATTTTTCAAGCTGATGTTAAAACCACCCTGGGTCACAGATTGGAGTCTCCCATATCTCATGGTGGTTCTCCCACACTCACCTGTGCCATGACCTTGAAGTTGCCGAGCTGACTGACTGGCACCCGAGCTGTGGCTGAGGGAACGTTGCCCTTTCTTCATTTCAGACGTGTGCCTCAGCCTTGTGGCAGAGCACTTCTCCCTTCCATGTTTGAGTAGGCAGCTGGAGTGAAGTCAGTGCCAAAAGTGCAATTTCATCCCTGCAACCCCGACCCATTTGGCATTTTTACTCTGTGCTCCCTGCATCAATCAGGATTAGTTTGCTAGGCAGCAAGAAAGGCTCAACATTCCAGCCTTAACAGCTTTATGCAGTCCTGCTAGGTACACTTACAGGGAACGTCATTGTGATGGTAGCCAAGATCTGCTGTTAATGGATGTGTACTCTTACTTTTTATATAGTCATACCTCAAAGTTCAGTCTTAAGATGGGTTTACCTTACTAGCAGAATTGTGACTGATTTCATTGGGAAGTGCTCTGATAAGAAGAGGTTTTGATAGCAGCCAGATGAAATCCATTGCACACAGGACAATGAAATAAAACTTGACATGGTAAGATCAATGTACTTTGTAGTGAATTTTAAGTGAGGAAAAAAGAGCCAGACAACAGCTGCCTAATACAATCTGTGGTAAATGCTTGCTGCCTGTGTGGTGAAGGACTCAGCCTAATATTTTATCCATAGGTGATACCCTCTGTGAGATGAATGGAGGAAGTAATCTTGCTGTGTATAAGATGTTGAAACAGTCCCTGGAAATCATGAGCTTGGTTCTAAATCACAGAAATTACGGAGCTCTTTTGTTAGCTTTTGTTGGGAAGCTCATTCCATGAGGATCTGCTTTCCAGTCTTCAGTATCTTCACAGACCCTCTTCATCAACGTACCACCTGACTAAGGGCTCATTGGAGGAAGTGACCAGTTCTAATATTTCTCAGCAATTAGGTGATTATAGAGAGCCACGATGTAAGAGCTGTTCTGCCTTGATGCTTCCAGAATCCCTGCAAAATGGTTTGGTTTTCCAGCTGGCCAGCGCAAACATCTGAGTCTCTTTGCCCAGGAATGTTGTCCATTGCTCTTTAGTCAACTAAAGGCAGGTGAATAGATACAGCCTCAGGTACTCTGGGTTTGTTTTGTATTCTTGCAGCACGTTCGAGGTGCTTGCTTACCAAATCCAAATATTTGACAGCAAATCCAATTATTTAATAGCAGCTGCATCACCCAGTCATGTGTGACAGTCCCATCCTAGAGGATTTTGTTGATTTTTAAGGTGTTCCTTCACTCTTTACTTTTCTCCTATTACCAGATAAAGTACATATTTACAAAAGGCACCTGGAAAAGCCCTATGAGTCACCAGGAGAGTTTATTATGATAGTATAATCTCACCTTGAGGGAACAGAAAGGGTACAATTATTCTCAGCATTTGATGACAAGGTTCTTTTGTTTAAATGATATTCAGAGGATGGCAGTGTCAAATGATGGTCACCTTCTTCTGACCTGAGGGAAGTGGAGATCCCTTGGAAGTCAGAGCTTCTCTAGAGCCAGACAGGAACACAACCAGGAGGTTTGCAGAGGGATAGTTTGGGCTTCCATACCTAAAGCCCAGGGCAGTTGGAGTGCAGGGCTGAGTCTTTCCCTTTCTCTCTTGGCCTGTCAGGAGAGTACCAGCACAGCTCAACACTTCATGGGCAGAAGATCCATGTCAGGGGATCAGGCTTTGTACAACCCTCAGCAATAAAGCACAGTGTCAGAAGGGGGTATGAGAGCCTCTTGCTGAGGTGGCTGTGGTGCTGCCCAAACTGCAGGTTAGTTCTGCACCAGGCCTGGATGGGCAACATGTGGAGGCAGGTGGTGCTTGTTGGGTAGCTGTGAGAAAGAGGCAGAGCTGCCACCTCCTGGTTTGTGTGTCTGAGGACTCTGCTTCAGTCCTGTGAGATGAGGCTGCTGGGGGACATCAAAGTGCAGAGCTCTAGGGATTGATGTGTTCCTTGTGAGAAGTTTTGGAATAGTCCTTTGGGGACTTACAAAGGTCTGACCTATTTGGTGGATAATGACTTCAGTCAGGATCTCAAGATGATGGTCCCTTCTCAACACCCTTTCCTCACCTCCTCTGTGTTGCCTTTATTGCTTACTGCTTGTGTTTGCTTATAACCATTTTGAGGCACTCTGCTGGTTCTAGATCACTTTTAGAGTGGCTTAATGTAAACTCCATGTGCAGGTTCAGCTATTGTGAAGAGACCTCAGTATATTCTAGTGACCAAGGGCAAAGTAGAGCACAGGTGTCCACACATTGAGAGCCCTGTGACTCACCAGAGTGCAAACCCTGCCCTCACCCAGCAGTCTGTGCAGTGAGATCAGCTCTTCAGACCGCAATTGTTAGGCCTTTGGAGACAGGAAGGGGCAAGAGTCCTGAAGCCTCTCGGTCTAAGGCAGCCTTCTGCAGTGCAGGAGGGTGGTGTGGACAAACAGATTTGCAGTGAGGCTGCTCTTGCTGCATTAGTTCTCAGAACTCTTATCCCAGCAATATGAACCAAAAACACCCTATTACAGGAAGGATCTGGACGTGCTGGAGTGAGTCCAGAGAAGGGCCATGAGGAGGAGCAGAGGGCTGGAGCTCCTCTCCTATGAGGACAGACTGAGAGAGTTGGGGTTGTTCAATCTGGAGAAGAGAAGGCTTTGAGGAGACCTTCTTGTGGCCTTCCAATATCTTAAGGGGGCCTACAAGAAAGCTGGGGAGGGACTTTTTAGGATGTCAGATAATGATGAGACTGGGGGAAATGGAACAAAACTAGAAGTGAGGAGATTGAAATTGGATGTTAGGAAGAAGTTGTTCCCCAGGAGGGTGGTGAGAGACTGGCAGAGGTTGCCCAGGGAGGTGGTGGAAGCCTCATGCCTGGAGGTTTTTGCAGCCAGGCTGGAGGTGGCTGTGAGCAACCTGCTGTGGTGTGAGGTGTCCCTGCCTATGGCAGGAGGGTGGGAACTGAATGATCCTTGAGGTCCCTTCCAGCCCTAACAATTCTATGTTTCGATGACTTTAAGATGTTAATTGGAGAAATACCAAGCACAAGAAAAAGCTGTGCATGACAAGTTTCCAGGGATCTGTGTGAGGGAGATAGAAACTAAAGGATGTTGCCTGGCTGCTTTTCTGGTGTTCAGTGTGATGTCTCTGGCCAGTCCCCACCATGCTCTGTAAAATTGAGGCCTCTCTTTTAGGAACACAACAATTCTGTAAATCCTACAAATTAGCCTCCTCATTCCTTAAGGAAGGCTACCCCATTGCATCCTCCTCCTTTCTTTCTTCCTTTCATGCCACATGAAAAAAAAATGTCCTAGAATTCGTCTTTCCCTGGAAATGGGAAGGAAGTTCTTAGGTCCTTGAGGTGCCTTTGTCACTTGCACAGTGTGAGAATGAATCCTTTCTATGGCAGTGCCCTCTTTGTATATCACACTGTCAGAAGAGAATTGGAGAGCTCCAAAGGGAAACAGGAAATGCACTCCAAATACTTTCCTGGCTGTGTGCATAGATGATAAAGGATACAACAATGAAAAACCAGGCAGAGTTAATTCATGCTAGAGGTCTTTATTGGAAAGGTATGGTCACAATTGAGCATCTGCATCATTGAGAAGGAAACTCCTGAAGGAGGAGATGCCAGGGAGGAACAGCATTGGGGCTGGCTTGGTGCAGCACTATGGAGCAGCTGCACTTGGTTCAAGCAAGGTAAGGTTTTTAAACCTTGTTGTTGGCACGGCAGTAGATAAGGTCCACCAGGTGCAGGACATCGAGTCTGGTGCATGATCCCTGGTTGACAGTGTATTGGGGTCCTTTGAAAAGACAAGAAGAAAGGTGTTGTGAGGTAAGAGGGAAGATGGTGTTAAGAGATCTGTGCCCTCCTTGGCTGCCTTTAACACCAGGCACGTTGCACTGTCCTGCTGGGTCACATGCAGCCATCCCAGCATTGCTTTGCTTGCACTCACCCCGAACTTCGTAAGTCTCATAGGTTGTGAGTCCTGTGCACATAGCGACGACCTCTTGTCCATAAGACTGGAGGTTGAGGATAGGTCTCTTGATGACATAGATGATGTCCTGTGCAGGTTGTCCTTTCACTCCCTGCAACTAGACATGAGATAAGAGCATTCAGCAAGGTCAGTGCTGTGCTCCATTCAATGCTGTGCATATTCCTTTCTCTGAACTGCTCCTGAGTGCTTTGTTTGGAGTGAATTTCCAACCTCTTCTCCTACCTGAGGGCTTTGATACAACTTCACAACCCATGGTGTGATCTAAATGGCTTTTGAGTTACTGTGGGTTTCAAGCTCCTGAAAGCAGCTGTGTGTCTGCCATCAGTTTCCATTGCAGGACTGTACAAGCTCCCAAGGAAGTCGTCCTCTGGGATCTTACCCTGTTCTGTTCAGCCAGTCTGGGCAGAGCATCAAAGGTGGGCATCAGGTTCCTGTTCATGGTGGAAATGTAGCAAACTCCCTCTGAGTTCACTTTGGTCGCAATCACGCCCTGCAAAATGAAGTTAGGGACAAGAGGGAGGGGCTGAGGGCTGTGGTAAAGAAGTTGGGAATAAAGCCTGTGTGAAAGAGGAAAGAAATGGGGACAGTTTCTATGCCAGAAGTTGGACTGCAGATGCTAAGAGGAAAGCAGCAAGTCCTGTAGTGTGTTCAGCTTTCCAGGAGCTGGTCTCCTAGTGCATTTCCTGAACCAGCCCCTTGCCACTCACCGTCCTGTAGTTCCAAATGGTTTTCCATGAGCCCTGGGTGCTCTTTGTCTCGATAACGGCCACGCGCCATTGCCTGTTGAGGGTCAGACTTTGGCTGCCCACAACAATGGTGGTTTGCTGGTTCAGGCCTGGGTTCTGCATTTAGAAAACAAAATTCCACAGCACTTTTAGACTTTCAAGTCAGTTGATCCCTTTCTTCCAAAGAGATGGGGAAAGAAGGAGGGAAAACTGCTCAAGCAGGGAATACAGAAGGAGCAGCACTGCGTGTGTGTGGTGGTCCAGAAGCGCCTGGGCCACGTTGTGATGTGAGCAGCCACCAACACTGTTTTGTCTTGGTTCCACGCGCCGTGGACTGGGACAATCTGGCACTTTCTTGCCTTGGTTGCAAGTGCTGCGAGTTGGGAGGATCAGACCGTGCCAAACCATACCTGAGGGAACTCCTGCCCGGGGAACACCGGCCCTCCGGGGAACACATCCTGCCCGGGGAACAGTTCCTGCCCAGTTTGCTGCCCGACCTGGAAGATGCCAGAATGACCTTCTTAGTGTTGTGGCCTGGTAAGAATTGTGGCCCTCTTTGTCTCTGGTCTCTGTGGGAATCGTTCTAGCTCCATTCGAACTGCATTTGCCTCTCTCTATTTCTGCCATCCCATCAGAGAGAGAGGGAACTTTGCCGTTGAACTTTGCTGAGTTGCCCTTTTCCAGCTTCCTATTAAAATCCCTTTTGCTAGTCATGGATGAGTGATTGAAACACTCTCCCGCCACAGCGTGCAGCTGCCTCACTCTACTTACATAAACTGCGAGGGCTGGAGCCAGAAAGAGTCCGAGGAGGACGGTAGTCACAATCTGAAATGGAAATGGAAAGAAAAAGTGGAGCTGCAGCTCTGGCTGTGCAATCCAGCATGAGGATCCTAGAGGCTTTTCCCTCTCCTGATCAGGTAGTGAATTGCAAGGGCCCTCTTTTGCTTTCCTATTGGAATGAGGAGAGTCACCTCAAGTGCCTCATCCTTTCCTTCGCCTAGAATAATGCCAAGCAGACACATGGGCAGTTGTTTACAGAACTGAATCTGGAGGTGTTGATAGGTGCTGTGCTGCTGTCTCTGGAGGGGAATAATCTCCGCCAAGAATACCTCTTTGGTAGAGAGAGACATAGGCAGTTCTGAGAGATAAAGACAATGATTGGAGTCTAAGTTGTAGTTCAGAAGAGAAAAAAGAGCATCTATACTCACAGTGCACTTCATCTTGACTGCAGAGCTGATGCTGGTGCAGGTGGAATGAAGGCTGTGACCTGTCCACCTTATATATGTTTTGAGAGTGAGATGTGGAAGGATTAAGTGCTGAAACCAAATAATTCTGTAATTTGTATCCCTGCCTGGATGTCGCTGATAATTCTTTCCTGCCGTAACAACTTCATAAATGTGGAGCCTGTACTTCTGTAACTTTTGATCTTCAGACTTTGATAATGATCAGATAAGGATCCATTTGCAATGAAAAATTGACCTTGAAAATTGAAAGTTCACATCAATCTTATGAGCAGACATAGGCTAGATTTGAACAAACCCACAAAAGCCTTGCAGCAGACAAAATAAACACGAGGCTTTGTACCTTCCAGAATGTCCTGCATGTTACTGCGTAACCATAGGGCTCAAAGAAAACATTGACTCTGAGAGTGGCTTTACCCTGAGGAGGTTGTTCAGGCTGAAACATCACAGATCTGGGCCAGTGTCTGGAGGTGTCTTGGCCGCAGACACTGTTCTCACCTTGCCCCAGCTCATTTTCTGTGGTGCTGCAAAGACAGAAGCCATCATTGTGTTAAGGAGGTTCTTGCATGCCTGGGGTTTTGCGTCAAGCTGCTGGCTTGCAGATTCCCAAATGACTTTGCAACAGGAATCCACCATGTTGGGGTTTTTCTTGTTGTTTGTTTAGTCAGATTGGTGGTTGGTTGGTCGTTTTTTGATTTGTTTTTTGTTTTCTTGGTTGGATTTGTTTGGGGTTTTTATATATGAAAACAACTTGCAATCAGTGCTGCAAGTGCAATAGTGAAGTCTGTTCCTCTTTCATGGATTCCAGTCTACAAGTCCAAAGAGACCCTTAGGACACATCCTGTTATGCCAGCAGTGGTTCTCTGCTTGGTTCTTTACTGACATGAAGAGTTTGACAAAGCACAGGCTTGTGCACGGGCTGCGGGGGCAGACGGCACTCACCAGCACCTGCCTGCGGCGCTGCTGCTGGGGAGAGGGAAGACAAAACCTGGGGAGAAATGTGGAGAAAATTTGCATGCAGTGGGGCAGAAATCGCTCCTGTGGCTGAGAGAATGCAGGAACTTAGCGGTGTGAGTGTGGGAATCGCTCCTGTGGCTGAGAGGATTCAGAAGCTGGGTGTTTTCAGTGCAGAGCAGGAGGTGGCAGCAGCAGGGCAGAGCCGAGGTGGTGCTGGGCACATGAGGGCGAGAGGAGCAGGGAGCAGGAAAAGGTCCTGCCTCTGGGTGAGGGCAATCCCAAGCTGGGCATGGGACTGGCTTGAGAGCAGCCCTGAAGAAAAGGCCTTGGGGATGCTGGGGGATGAGAAGCGTAACAGGAGACAGCAGTGAGCACTTGCAGCCCAGAAAGCCAACCACATCCTAGGCTGCATCAAGGGAAGCATAGCCAGCAGGGCCAGGGAGGGGATTCCCTCCCTCTACTCTGCTCTGGTGAGACCCCACCTGGAGCTCTGTGTCCAGTTCTGGAGCCCCTATTACAGGAAGGATCTGGAGGTGCTGGAGTGTGTCCAGAGAAGGGCCACGAGGATGACTCGAGGGCTGGAGCTGCTCTGCTCTGCTCTGGAGACAACCTGAGAGAGTTGGGACTATTTGGTCTGGAGAAGAGAAGGCTTTGAGGAGGCCTTCTTGTGGCCTTCCAGTATCTAGTACTCTAGTCATGCTTTTGACTTCTTTTTTATGTCCATACTTGGGGTTTTGTTAATCTTTCTATTCTGCCTGCTGTGGGAGAAGAGAAAAGCAGAGGCGTAGGACTTGATAACGCTGCTGTGGCCTGCTGATGGGGGCCCACATCAGTGAAATGCCATTTGAATGAGTGTAGGAAAGGTGCAGATCTGTTCTTTTCCAGGTGGCCCCAGTTACTGAAGTGATTGTTATGGATCATGGAATTTGTGTACTGTTAAGAGTGTCTGGCTCTGCACCTACATGGACACAGTGAGAGTCACAGTTTTGATGTCTCCCCAGGTGTACAGCAGTGTCTGTACTTCTCAATCTCTTTGTCAGATTCCTTCTCTTCAGGAACAGTTTAACCCGGGAACAATTTACATTTGAATAATGAACATTCTGAAATGTAGTGGCATCCCAGTCAGAACAAGAAACCAGCCCAAATGTCTTATAGTGAACTTCCTAATAACAAGCAAATACTTTGCTTCACTGGTTCAATAGTTGGGGATGTTTGTGTAGGGCACATATTTAAGCTTTTCATGCAATAAGGAAAGCATGGAGATGAGTGGAACATGACAATGTGTAAGTCTGGACCTCAGGCCACATTGTCCTCAAGATGCTTATGCAGTAGGTGTAGTACCACTTGCTTGTGGTGTTGACTAACAATTGGTTATGGACACATGTGGAATCTGACTGTGAAATTGTACAGGATGAGGGTTTTAGATACCCAAATTGGATTTTGCCAGAAGATCAGTTTAGCAGCTTGTCTTTGGACTTGCTTGGACTCTTCCACAGGATATATAAAAGCACAGGGCAGCCCAGTGTGAGCTGATGATAAATTTTGAAGTGGCACAAGGTGCTGTGCCCAGAGCAGATGAAGAGAGAGATAAATGACTGAAAGCTGTGGTGAAGGCGAGTTTTGTTTTTTCATGGTTACACAGTCTGATGAAATTTCTTCCCCAAAACTTCATCAGGAAGAATTAACTACAGACAGTCCATTAAGCTTGACCTTCAAATATATAAACTAGGAAGCTGGATCCTGAAAGAAAAGGAAAAACTGATTAGGTTGGGACTGAGAAAATAAAAGAAGAAAGAACTTGAACTGTTTCCATCTTAATGTTGGAAACCTACCAGGAAATGTCACTTCAACTTTGTCTTTTGACAGTTCTACAACAGGCAACTTGTAGGTGCAATCTTTTCAGACCAATGTATGTTGCTCACTAGGTTATGAGACCCCAGATGGTGCTGTAGCAGGACCTGTGCTACCTTAGTATGGGATGTGCATGAAGAGCCAGGTGTGACTGAGAATTTAGCACTAACAGTTTAGAATTTGCCCTGCAACCTTTTCTGGCTGCTACAAATTCCCACATTCAGAGCCCTGCATGTGAGGTCTGCCGTATCTCATGTTGGTTGTCCAATGCTCCCATAAGCTATCCCTTTTCCTTCGGATTTGTGCCACGTTATCCACAAATCGGATTTTAAAACCTGCAGTTCTGAAGCCTGCCGTGGAAGAGAGACCTAGGGACTGTCTCCAAATTCCTGCCCCATCCTCATGAGTAAAAATGGCATTCTCCTGCTTTCCCTAGAGGTCCTGGCTTGCCTCTGATTTACAAGTGGGGTGAAGCTATTTTTGTGGCTTAGCCTTTTTCATCTTCTGAATCCTCTAACTTGTACTAGAATTGCCTGTAAGCATGCTGGTAGAATTTGCAACCGAACAGAACCTGTAAATAAGTTTTAATCAGTTCTGTACATAATCTTGGGGCAGGGTTTTCGGGAAAGATAAAGATAACTATATTTTTATAATTCCTGCCTCATTAATTGAATCCCAATTAAAACACCTTCTAGAATGTGCAGAGGTAATTGACTGGCACCCGAGCTGTGGCTGAGGGAACTTTGCCCTTCCTCCATTTCAGACGTGTGCCTCACCCTCGTAGCAGAGCACTTCTGCCTTCCATGTTTGCATAGGCAGCTGGAATAAAGTCACTGCCAAAAGTGGAATTTCACCCCTGCAGTCCCGACCCATTTGGCTTCGTTCAGCAATAGTTTGCCAGGAACAAAGAAATGCTCACAGGAATTTTAGAATGCTTCAGCTTTAACTGCTTTATGCACTGGAGATCTGGTAATGGCTGTGTACTCTTTGTATCCACTCACATCCCAACGTTCCATCTCACCCAGGGTTTGCCTTGCTGGCACGTGCCCTGTGTTCACAGGACGGTGACGAGTTTCCTGGGGAAGTGCTCTGATAAGAGGAGGCTTTGATAGCAGCCTGATTGAATCCATTGCACACAAGAAGATGAAAGAAAATTTGTCATGGTAAGATCAATGTACTTTGTAGTAACTTCTAAGTGAGAGGAAAGTAAAAATCAGAGCCAGAGAACAGCTGCCTGATAGCGTCTGTGGTGCTGCTTGGTGCCTGCGTGGCAAAGGACTCAGTCTAATATTATGTATGTATGTATAGCTGATGCCCTCTGTGAGATCAATGGAGGTGGTAATCTGGATGTGTTAAAGATGGGAAATCCATCTCTGAAGGCAAGAGGTTGGTTCTAAACCACAGTTGCTGAGTTCTGTTGCAACTTTACTTATCCTGCTTAGTTTCAGCATTTCTAAGAGGGAATTTGACCTCCTTCCTGAAATGGAAGCTCTCAGGTCAGACTATGTCCTAGGACCCTGACCTTCAACCTCAGAATGCTCTAGTGACCAAGGCCCAAGCACAGCACCGGTGTCCACACGCTGAGAGCCCTGTGACTGACCAGAATGCAAACCCTGCCTCCCCCTTGGGAGTCTGGGCAGTGAGATCAGCTCTTCAGACAGCCCTTGTTGGGCCCTTGGAGAAAGGAAGGGGCAAGAGTCCTGAAGCCTCTTGGCCTAAGGGAGCAGCAATCATCTAGAAACACAACTCACCTGGAGCAGGGGACCATGCCAACAGCAGGGATGAAGCACAGCTTGTGACAGGGAACATTAGGATCTTCTGCAGTTCGGTTTGCTGCAGATGTGAGGCAGAAGCATGAGCACAGATGCCCAGCAGGAGGGAGCAGAGCTGCATGGAATGAAGGATTCAGATCTACTGACTGCACTTCTCCTAATGCCAGGGCATTTGGAAACCAATCAAACCATGCTGCTGGATTTGCAGTGCCTGACTCACCCTGTCCAAGGTGCTGTGAAGAGGGAGAATGTGATCATTTCCTGAGGAGATGGTTCTTTGTCTTACCTGATCCTGTTTCTCCTTGAAGGCTTTCTTTGGAGGAGATTCTTTCTACCTGTGTTCCTCACTGGAGTTTGGATGGGAGTGATAAATGCAGAAGTTGTCCTTCTTCAGCCTGTGCAGTGTTGTCAAAGTATCCTTCTCCTGAGCATGCTTAGAGCTCTCCTGGCCCTGAGTATTTTCTGCTGCCTTTAGCACTGCTCAGGGGCCACTGTGGCTTTGTAAAATCCCTAATCATTGAAAATCCCAAATCCTTGCATCTGAGAGGTGGGAGATGGGTTTGTGGACATGTGCCCTGACATGAATTCAGTTGTTACATGTCACCTGCTGGACTAGAGCAGCCTTCTGTAGTGCTGGAGGGTGGTGTGGGCTGGCAGATTGGTTGTGGAGGATGTTCTTGCTGTATTTTTAGTTTCTCAGAACTCTCATGGCAGCAGCATGAAGCAAAAGGGAGTTAACTGGAGAAATGCCAAGGTGAAGGCAAGGCTGGGCATGAGAAGAGCTTTATTAGGATAATCTATAATGACTGAAAATAAGTGGAAATGCCTCCTCAGCTTTGATTTTTGCCTCTTTCTGCCATGTTGAGCCTCATCCTGAGCCAAATGAGAACCTGTGCTGCATGAAGGAATTCAAAGACGTGGTGTCATAGCATAAAGGAAGGTTAGAGATCATCATCAGCAGCAAAGTACTCTCTGTGTCACTCCTCTGCTAGGAGTGAGGTGTGTTCATGCTGATCATTCAGGTACCTGAGCTCAGGTGTGCTTCAGTGAACTCTGCATCCTTTCAGAGTGCTACGGAATGAAGCCTGAGGGAATCAGTGTGAAGGCAACGGAAATGGAGGTCGTTGCCTGTCTGATTTTCTGGTGTGTGATTTCTGGTGATGCCTCTGGCCAGTCCTTGCCATGCTCTGGTTAAATTGGAGGTCTGTATTTTAGGAGCAGATCAGCTCTGTAAATCCTACAAGTTAGAATTCTTGTCCCCTGAGGAAAGCCAATTGCTTCTTCCTCCTTTCTTTCTCCCTTTCATGCCACATGGGTGAAGATTTCTGCTGTGAAGCCTCTCTCCCTTGAAAGGGGAAGGAAGGTCTCATCTCTGTGTCCTGCCATTGTCACCTACACTCATTGACACTGTCCCCCTCTCTGGGGTGCCATGTGTGCACAGCAGGCCTTGATATGTTTAAGGATGCTGTAGATCACGTAGGAGAAAAGTTAGAGATGCCAAAGAAGGCACTGGAACAGGCTCCCCAGAGGGGTTGTGGAGCCTCCTTCTCTGGAGACATTCAAAACCCACCTGGATGCATTACTGTGCAGGCTACCCTAGGTGATCCTGCTCTGGCAGAGGGGTTGGACCTGATGATCTCTTGAGGTCCCTTCCAACCTGTCATATACTGTGAGACTGTGATACTGTGATACCTCGAAAAGCCCAGGTGGAACTTAAACTGGCCACTTCTGTGAAAGACAATGAAAGCATTTTTCATAAATATATTAATGCTAAAGAGGGGCAAGAAGAAACTCCACTCTTTATTAGACTTGGAGGGGAATATTGTAACTAAAGATGAGGAAAAGGCAGAGGTACTAAATACCTTCTTTGCCTCAATTTTCAACTGCAAGACAGGAGGGCTTCAGGACAGCTGCCCTCCTGAACCAGTTGATGGGGTGAGGGAGCAGTACAGACCCATGAAATCCAGGAGGAAGAAGTTAGAGACTTGCTGAGATCCTGGAAACTCCAGGCCTGTCAGCCTGACCTCAGTGCCAGGCAAGATTATGGAGCAGATTACCTTGGGGGCAATCACAGGACACCTGCAGGACGGCCAAGGGGTCAGGCCCAGCCAACACGGATTCAGGAGGGGCAGATCCTGCCTGACCAACCTGATCTCCTTCTATGAGCTGGTGACTGCCTGGTGGATGTGGGGCAGGCTGTGGATGTAGTCTGCCTGGACTTCAGCAACGCCTTTGACACCATCCCCCATAGCAAACTCCCGGCCAAGCTGTCAGCCTGTGGCTTGGACAAGAGCACTCTGTGCTGGGTTAGGAACTGGCTGGAGGGCCAGGCCCAGAGAGTGGTGGTGAATGGTGCCACTGCCAGCTGGCAGCCAGTAGCTAGTGGTGTCCCCCAGGGATCAGTGCTGGGCCCAATCCTGTTTAATATCTTTATGGATGGTCTGGGTGAGGAGATAGAGTCCACCATTAGTAAATGTGCAGACAACACCAAGTTGGGAGCAGGAGTTGATGTGTTGGAGAGTAGGAGGGCTCTACAGAGGGACCTTGGCAGGCTGGACAGATGGGCAGAGTTCAACCTAGTGGCATTCAACAAGTCCAAGAGCCAGGTTCCGCACTTTGGCCACAACAACCTCATACAGTGCTACAGGCTGGGGACACAGTGGCTGGAGAGCAGTGAGGCAGAGAGGGACCTGGGGGTACTGGTTGAGAGGAGCTGAACACGAGCCAGCAGTGTGCCCAGGTGGCCAAGAAGGCCAATGGCATCCTGGCCTGCATCAGAAATAGTGTGGCCAGCAGGAGCAAGGAAGTCATTCTGCCCTCTGCTCAGCACTGGTTAGACCACACCTTGAGTACTGTGTCCAGTTCTGGGCTCCTGAGTTGAAGATGGACATTGAGATGCTTGAATGTGTCCAGAGAAGGGCAGGGAGGCTGGGAAGATACCTGGAGCACAGCCCTATGAGGAGAGGCTGAGGGAGCTGGGGGTGTTTAGCCTGGAGAAGAGGAGGCTGAGGGGAGACCTTATTGTTCTCTACAACTACCTGCACAGAGGTTGTAGCCAGGTGGAGTTTGGCAATCAGGAGCAGAACAAGAGGACACAATCTCAAGCTGCACCAGGGGGAGTTTAGGCTCGAGGTGAGGAGAAAGTTCTTCACAGAAAGAGCAATTGGAATGTGATGCCTGGGGAATTGGTAGAGTTGCTGTCCCTGGAGGTGTTCAAAAAAAGATTGGTTGTGGCACTTGGAGCCATGGTTAATTGTCAGGAGGTGTTAGGTATTCGGTAATAGTTTGGACTTGATGAGCTCTGAAGTTTTTTCCGACATGGTTGATTCTGTGATTCTGTGAAAAGAGCATTCGGAGGGCTCCAAATGGAAACAGGAAATGCACTCCAAATACTTTCCTGGCTGTGTGCATAGATGATAAAGGATACAACAATGAAAAACCAGGCAGAGTTAATTCATGCTAGAGGTCTTTATTGGAAAGGTATGGTCACAATTGAGCATCTGCATCATTGAGAAGGAAACTCCTGAAGGAGGAGATGCCAGGGAGGAACAGCATTGGGGCTGGCTTGGTGCAGCACTATGGAGCAGCTGCACTTGGTTCAAGCAAGGTAAGGTTTTTAAACCTTGTTGTTGGCACGGCAGTAGATAAGGTCCACCAGGTGCAGGACATCGAGTCTGGTGCATGATCCCTGGTTGACAGTGTATTGGGGTCCTTTGAAAAGACAAGAAGAAAGGTGTTGTGAGGTAAGAGGGAAGATGGTGTTAAGAGATCTGTGCCCTCCTTGGCTGCCTTTAACACCAGGCACGTTGCACTGTCCTGCTGGGTCACATGCAGCCATCCCAGCATTGCTTTGCTTGCACTCACCCCGAACTTCGTAAGTCTCATAGGTTGTGAGTCCTGTGCACATAGCGACGACCTCTTGTCCATAAGACTGGAGGTTGAGGATAGGTCTCTTGATGACATAGATGATGTCCTGTGCAGGTTGTCCTTTCACTCCCTGCAACTAGACATGAGATAAGAGCATTCAGCAAGGTCAGTGCTGTGCTCCATTCAATGCTGTGCATATTCCTTTCTCTGAACTGCTCCTGAGTGCTTTGTTTGGAGTGAATTTCCAACCTCTTCTCCTACCTGAGGGCTTTGATACAACTTCACAACCCATGGTGTGATCTAAATGGCTTTTGAGTTACTGTGGGTTTCAAGCTCCTGAAAGCAGCTGTGTGTCTGCCATCAGTTTCCATTGCAGGACTGTACAAGCTCCCAAGGAAGTCGTCCTCTGGGATCTTACCCTGTTCTGTTCAGCCAGTCTGGGCAGAGCATCAAAGGTGGGCATCAGGTTCCTGTTCATGGTGGAAATGTAGCAAACTCCCTCTGAGTTCACTTTGGTCGCAATCACGCCCTGCAAAATGAAGTTAGGGACAAGAGGGAGGGGCTGAGGGCTGTGGTAAAGAAGTTGGGAATAAAGCCTGTGTGAAAGAGGAAAGAAATGGGGACAGTTTCTATGCCAGAAGTTGGACTGCAGATGCTAAGAGGAAAGCAGCAAGTCCTGTAGTGTGTTCAGCTTTCCAGGAGCTGGTCTCCTAGTGCATTTCCTGAACCAGCCCCTTGCCACTCACCGTCCTGTAGTTCCAAATGGTTTTCCATGAGCCCTGGGTGCTCTTTGTCTCAATAACGGCCACGCGCCATTGCCTGTTGAGGGTCAGACTTTGGCTGCCCACAACAATGGTGGTTTGCTGGTTCAGGCCTGGGTTCTGCATTTAGAAAACAAAATTCCACAGCACTTTTAGACTTTCAAGTCAGTTGATCCCTTTCTTCCAAAGAGATGGGGAAAGAAGGAGGGAAAACTGCTCAAGCAGGGAATACAGAAGGAGCAGCACTGCGTGTGTGTGGTGGTCCAGAAGCGCCTGGGCCACGTTGTGATGTGAGCAGCCACCAACACTGTTTTGTCTTGGTTCCACGCGCCGTGGACTGGGACAATCTGGCACTTTCTTGCCTTGGTTGCAAGTGCTGCGAGTTGGGAGGATCAGACCGTGCCAAACCATACCTGAGGGAACTCCTGCCCGGGGAACACCGGCCCTCCGGGGAACACATCCTGCCCGGGGAACAGTTCCTGCCCAGTTTGCTGCCCGACCTGGAAGATGCCAGAATGACCTTCTTAGTGTTGTGGCCTGGTAAGAATTGTGGCCCTCTTTGTCTCTGGTCTCTGTGGGAATCGTTCTAGCTCCATTCGAACTGCATTTGCCTTGCTCTATTTCTGCCATCCCATCAGAGAGAGAGGGAACTTTGCCGTTGAACTTTGCTGAGTTGCCCTTTTCCAGCTTCCTATTAAAATCCCTTTTGCTAGTCATGGATGAGTGATTGAAACACTCTCCCACCACAGCGTGCAGCTGCCTCACTCTACTTACATAAACTGCGAGGGCTGGAGCCAGGAAGAGTCCGAGGAGGACGGTAGTCACAATCTGAAATGGAAATGGAAAGAAAAAGTGGAGCTGCAGCTCTGGCTGTGCAATCCAGCATGAGGATCCTAGAGGCTTTTCCCTCTCCTGATCAGGTAGTGAATTGCAAGGGCCCTCTTTTGCTTTCCTATTGGAATGAGGAGAGTCACCTCAAGTGCCTCATCCTTTCCTTCGCCTAGAATAATGCCAAGCAGACACATGGGCAGTTGTTTACAGAACTGAATCTGGAGGTGTTGATAGGTGCTGTGCTGCTGTCTCTGGAGGGGAATAATCTCCGCCAAGAATACCTCTTTGGTAGAGAGAGACATAGGCAGTTCTGAGAGATAAAGACAATGATTGGAGTCTAAGTTGTAGTTCAGAAGAGAAAAAAGAGCATCTATACTCACAGTGCACTTCATCTTGACTGCAGAGCTGATGCTGGTGCAGGTGGAATGAAGGCTGTGACCTGTCCACCTTATATATGTTTTGAGAGTGAGATGTGGAAGGATTAAGTGCTGAAACCAAATAATTCTGTAATTTGTATCCCTGCCTGGATGTCGCTGATAATTCTTTCCTGCCGTAACAACTTCATAAATGTGGAGCCTGTACTTCTGTAACTTTTGATCTTCAGACTTTGATAATGATCAGATAAGGATCCATTTGCAATGAAAAATTGACCTTGAAAATTGAAAGTTCACATCAATCTTATGAGCAGACATAGGCTAGATTTGAACAAACCCACAAAAGCCTTGCAGCAGACAAAATAAACACGAGGCTTTGTACCTTCCAGAATGTCCTGCATGTTACTGCGTAACCATAGGGCTCAAAGAAAACATTGACTCTGAGAGTGGCTTTACCCTGAGGAGGTTGTTCAGGCTGAAACATCACAGATCTGGGCCAGTGTCTGGAGGTGTCTTGGCCGCAGACACTGTTCTCACCTTGCCCCAGCTCATTTTCTGTGGTGCTGCAAAGACAGAAGCCATCATTGTGTTAAGGAGGTTCTTGCATGCCTGGGGTTTTGCGTCAAGCTGCTGGCTTGCAGATTCCCAAATGACTTTGCAACAGGAATCCACCATGTTGGGGTTTTTCTTGTTGTTTGTTTAGTCAGATTGGTGGTTGGTTGGTCGTTTTTTGATTTGTTTTTTGTTTTCTTGGTTGGATTTGTTTGGGGTTTTTATATATGAAAACAACTTGCAATCAGTGCTGCAAGTGCAATAGTGAAGTCTGTTCCTCTTTCATGGATTCCAGTCTACAAGTCCAAAGAGACCCTTAGGACACATCCTGTTATGCCAGCAGTGGTTCTCTGCTTGGTTCTTTACTGACATGAAGAGTTTGACAAAGCACAGGCTTGTGCACGGGCTGCGGGGGCAGACGGCACTCACCAGCACCTGCCTGCGGCGCTGCTGCTGGGGAGAGGGAAGACAAAACCTGGGGAGAAATGTGGAGAAAATTTGCATGCAGTGGGGCAGAAATCGCTCCTGTGGCTGAGAGAATGCAGGAACTTAGCGGTGTGAGTGTGGGAATCGCTCCTGTGGCTGAGAGGATTCAGAAGCTGGGTGTTTTCAGTGCAGAGCAGGAGGTGGCAGCAGCAGGGCAGAGCCGAGGTGGTGCTGGGCACATGAGGGCGAGAGGAGCAGGGAGCAGGAAAAGGTCCTGCCTCTGGGTGAGGGCAATCCCAAGCTGGGCATGGGACTGGCTTGAGAGCAGCCCTGAAGAAAAGGCCTTGGGGATGCTGGGGGATGAGAAGCGTAACAGGAGACAGCAGTGAGCACTTGCAGCCCAGAAAGCCAACCACATCCTAGGCTGCATCAAGGGAAGCATAGCCAGCAGGGCCAGGGAGGGGATTCCCTCCCTCTACTCTGCTCTGGTGAGACCCCACCTGGAGCTCTGTGTCCAGTTCTGGAGCCCCTATTACAGGAAGGATCTGGAGGTGCTGGAGTGTGTCCAGAGAAGGGCCACGAGGATGACTCGAGGGCTGGAGCTGCTCTGCTCTGCTCTGGAGACAACCTGAGAGAGTTGGGACTATTTGGTCTGGAGAAGAGAAGGCTTTGAGGAGGCCTTCTTGTGGCCTTCCAGTATCTAGTACTCTAGTCATGCTTTTGACTTCTTTTTTATGTCCATACTTGGGGTTTTGTTAATCTTTCTATTCTGCCTGCTGTGGGAGAAGAGAAAAGCAGAGGCGTAGGACTTGATAACGCTGCTGTGGCCTGCTGATGGGGGCCCACATCAGTGAAATGCCATTTGAATGAGTGTAGGAAAGGTGCAGATCTGTTCTTTTCCAGGTGGCCCCAGTTACTGAAGTGATTGTTATGGATCATGGAATTTGTGTACTGTTAAGAGTGTCTGGCTCTGCACCTACATGGACACAGTGAGAGTCACAGTTTTGATGTCTCCCCAGGTGTACAGCAGTGTCTGTACTTCTCAATCTCTTTGTCAGATTCCTTCTCTTCAGGAACAGTTTAACCCGGGAACAATTTACATTTGAATAATGAACATTCTGAAATGTAGTGGCATCCCAGTCAGAACAAGAAACCAGCCCAAATGTCTTATAGTGAACTTCCTAATAACAAGCAAATACTTTGCTTCACTGGTTCAATAGTTGGGGATGTTTGTGTAGGGCACATATTTAAGCTTTTCATGCAATAAGGAAAGCATGGAGATGAGTGGAACATGACAATGTGTAAGTCTGGACCTCAGGCCACATTGTCCTCAAGATGCTTATGCAGTAGGTGTAGTACCACTTGCTTGTGGTGTTGACTAACAATTGGTTATGGACACATGTGGAATCTGACTGTGAAATTGTACAGGATGAGGGTTTTAGATACCCAAATTGGATTTTGCCAGAAGATCAGTTTAGCAGCTTGTCTTTGGACTTGCTTGGACTCTTCCACAGGATATATAAAAGCACAGGGCAGCCCAGTGTGAGCTGATGATAAATTTTGAAGTGGCACAAGGTGCTGTGCCCAGAGCAGATGAAGAGAGAGATAAATGACTGAAAGCTGTGGTGAAGGCGAGTTTTGTTTTTTCATGGTTACACAGTCTGATGAAATTTCTTCCCCAAAACTTCATCAGGAAGAATTAACTACAGACAGTCCATTAAGCTTGACCTTCAAATATATAAACTAGGAAGCTGGATCCTGAAAGAAAAGGAAAAACTGATTAGGTTGGGACTGAGAAAATAAAAGAAGAAAGAACTTGAACTGTTTCCATCTTAATGTTGGAAACCTACCAGGAAATGTCACTTCAACTTTGTCTTTTGACAGTTCTACAACAGGCAACTTGTAGGTGCAATCTTTTCAGACCAATGTATGTTGCTCACTAGGTTATGAGACCCCAGATGGTGCTGTAGCAGGACCTGTGCTACCTTAGTATGGGATGTGCATGAAGAGCCAGGTGTGACTGAGAATTTAGCACTAACAGTTTAGAATTTGCCCTGCAACCTTTTCTGGCTGCTACAAATTCCCACATTCAGAGCCCTGCATGTGAGGTCTGCCGTATCTCATGTTGGTTGTCCAATGCTCCCATAAGCTATCCCTTTTCCTTCGGATTTGTGCCACGTTATCCACAAATCGGATTTTAAAACCTGCAGTTCTGAAGCCTGCCGTGGAAGAGAGACCTAGGGACTGTCTCCAAATTCCTGCCCCATCCTCATGAGTAAAAATGGCATTCTCCTGCTTTCCCTAGAGGTCCTGGCTTGCCTCTGATTTACAAGTGGGGTGAAGCTATTTTTGTGGCTTAGCCTTTTTCATCTTCTGAATCCTCTAACTTGTACTAGAATTGCCTGTAAGCATGCTGGTAGAATTTGCAACCGAACAGAACCTGTAAATAAGTTTTAATCAGTTCTGTACATAATCTTGGGGCAGGGTTTTCGGGAAAGATAAAGATAACTATATTTTTATAATTCCTGCCTCATTAATTGAATCCCAATTAAAACACCTTCTAGAATGTGCAGAGGTAATTGACTGGCACCCGAGCTGTGGCTGAGGGAACTTTGCCCTTCCTCCATTTCAGACGTGTGCCTCACCCTCGTAGCAGAGCACTTCTGCCTTCCATGTTTGCATAGGCAGCTGGAATAAAGTCACTGCCAAAAGTGGAATTTCACCCCTGCAGTCCCGACCCATTTGGCTTCGTTCAGCAATAGTTTGCCAGGAACAAAGAAATGCTCACAGGAATTTTAGAATGCTTCAGCTTTAACTGCTTTATGCACTGGAGATCTGGTAATGGCTGTGTACTCTTTGTATCCACTCACATCCCAACGTTCCATCTCACCCAGGGTTTGCCTTGCTGGCACGTGCCCTGTGTTCACAGGACGGTGACGAGTTTCCTGGGGAAGTGCTCTGATAAGAGGAGGCTTTGATAGCAGCCTGATTGAATCCATTGCACACAAGAAGATGAAAGAAAATTTGTCATGGTAAGATCAATGTACTTTGTAGTAACTTCTAAGTGAGAGGAAAGTAAAAATCAGAGCCAGAGAACAGCTGCCTGATAGCGTCTGTGGTGCTGCTTGGTGCCTGCGTGGCAAAGGACTCAGTCTAATATTATGTATGTATGTATAGCTGATGCCCTCTGTGAGATCAATGGAGGTGGTAATCTGGATGTGTTAAAGATGGGAAATCCATCTCTGAAGGCAAGAGGTTGGTTCTAAACCACAGTTGCTGAGTTCTGTTGCAACTTTACTTATCCTGCTTAGTTTCAGCATTTCTAAGAGGGAATTTGACCTCCTTCCTGAAATGGAAGCTCTCAGGTCAGACTATGTCCTAGGACCCTGACCTTCAACCTCAGAATGCTCTAGTGACCAAGGCCCAAGCACAGCACCGGTGTCCACACGCTGAGAGCCCTGTGACTGACCAGAATGCAAACCCTGCCTCCCCCTTGGGAGTCTGGGCAGTGAGATCAGCTCTTCAGACAGCCCTTGTTGGGCCCTTGGAGAAAGGAAGGGGCAAGAGTCCTGAAGCCTCTTGGTCTAAGGGAGCAGCAATCATCTAGAAACACAACTCACCTGGAGCAGGGGACCATGCCAACAGCAGGGATGAAGCACAGCTTGTGACAGGGAACATTAGGATCTTCTGCAGTTCGGTTTGCTGCAGATGTGAGGCAGAAGCATGAGCACAGAAGCCCAGCAGGAGGGAGCAGAGCTGCATGGAATGAAGGATTCAGATCTACTGACTGCACTTCTCCTAATGCCAGGGCATTTGGAAACCAATCAAACCATGCTGCTGGATTTGCAGTGCCTGACTCACCCTGTCCAAGGTGCTGTGAAGAGGGAGAATGTGACCATTTCCTGAGGAGATGGTTCTTTGTCTTACCTGATCCTGTTTCTCCTTGAAGGCTTTCTTTGGAGGAGATTCTTTCTACCTGTGTTCCTCACTGGAGTTTGGATGGGAGTGATAAATGCAGAAGTTGTCCTTCTTCAGCCTGTGCAGTGTTGTCAAAGTATCCTTCTCCTGAGCATGCTTAGAGCTCTCCTGGCCCTGAGTATTTTCTGCTGCCTTTAGCACTGCTCAGGGGCCACTGTGGCTTTGTAAAATCCCTAATCATTGAAAATCCCAAATCCTTGCATCTGAGAGGTGGGAGATGGGTTTGTGGACATGTGCCCTGACATGAATTCAGTTGTTACATGTCACCTGCTGGACTAGAGCAGCCTTCTGTAGTGCTGGAGGGTGGTGTGGGCTGGCAGATTGGTTGTGGAGGATGTTCTTGCTGTATTTTTAGTTTCCCAGAACTCTCATGGCAGTAGCATGAAGCAAAAGGGAGTTAACTGGAGAAATGCCAAGGTGAAGGCAAGGCTGGGCATGAGAAGAGCTTTATTAGGATAATCTATAATGACTGAAAATAAGTGGAAATGCCTCCTCAGCTTTGATTTTTGCCTCTTTCTGCCATGTTGAGCCTCATCCTGAGCCAAATGAGAACCTGTGCTGCATGAAGGAATTCAAAGACGTGGTGTCATAGCATAAAGGAAGGTTAGAGATCATCATCAGCAGCAAAGTACTCTCTGTGTCACTCCTCTGCTAGGAGTGAGGTGTGTTCATGCTGATCATTCAGGTACCTGAGCTCAGGTGTGCTTCAGTGAACTCTGCATCCTTTCAGAGTGCTACGGAATGAAGCCTGAGGGAATCAGTGTGAAGGCAACGGAAATGGAGGTCGTTGCCTGTCTGATTTTCTGGTGTGTGATTTCTGGTGATGCCTCTGGCCAGTCCTTACCATGCTCTGCTTAAATTGGAGGTCTGTATTTTAGGAGCAGATCAGCTCTGTAAATCCTACAAGTTAGAATTCTTGTCCCCTGAGGAAAGCCAATTGCTTCTTCCTCCTTTCTTTCTCCCTTTCATGCCACATGGGTGAAGATTTCTGCTGTGAAGCCTCTCTCCCTTGAAAGGGGAAGGAAGGTCTCATCTCTGTGTCCTGCCATTGTCACCTACACTCATTGACACTGTCCCCCTCTCTGGGGTGCCATGTGTGCACAGCAGGCCTTGATATGTTTAAGGATGCTGTAGATCACGTAGGAGAAAAGTTAGAGATGCCAAAGAAGGCACTGGAACAGGCTCCCCAGAGGGGTTGTGGAGCCTCCTTCTCTGGAGACATTCAAAACCCACCTGGATGCATTACTGTGCAGGCTACCCTAGGTGATCCTGCTCTGGCAGAGGGGTTGGACCTGATGATCTCTTGAGGTCCCTTCCAACCTGTCATATACTGTGAGACTGTGATACTGTGATACCTCGAAAAGCCCAGGTGGAACTTAAACTGGCCACTTCTGTGAAAGACAATGAAAGCATTTTTCATAAATATATTAATGCTAAAGAGGGGCAAGAAGAAACTCCACTCTTTATTAGACTTGGAGGGGAATATTGTAACTAAAGATGAGGAAAAGGCAGAGGTACTAAATACCTTCTTTGCCTCAATTTTCAACTGCAAGACAGGAGGGCTTCAGGACAGCTGCCCTCCTGAACCAGTTGATGGGGTGAGGGAGCAGTACAGACCCATGAAATCCAGGAGGAAGAAGTTAGAGACTTGCTGAGATCCTGGAAACTCCAGGCCTGTCAGCCTGACCTCAGTGCCAGGCAAGATTATGGAGCAGATTACCTTGGGGGCAATCACAGGACACCTGCAGGACGGCCAAGGGGTCAGGCCCAGCGAACACGGATTCAGGAGGGGCAGATCCTGCCTGACCAACCTGATCTCCTTCTATGAGCTGGTGACTGCCTGGTGGATGTGGGGCAGGCTGTGGATGTAGTCTGCCTGGACTTCAGCAACGCCTTTGACACCATCCCCCATAGCAAACTCCCGGCCAAGCTGTCAGCCTGTGGCTTGGACAAGAGCACTCTGTGCTGGGTTAGGAACTGGCTGGAGGGCCAGGCCCAGAGAGTGGTGGTGAATGGTGCCACTGCCAGCTGGCAGCCAGTAGCTAGTGGTGTCCCCCAGGGATCAGTGCTGGGCCCAATCCTGTTTAATATCTTTATGGATGGTCTGGGTGAGGAGATAGAGTCCACCATTAGTAAATGTGCAGACAACACCAAGTTGGGAGCAGGAGTTGATGTGTTGGAGAGTAGGAGGGCTCTACAGAGGGACCTTGGCAGGCTGGACAGATGGGCAGAGTTCAACCTAGTGGCATTCAACAAGTCCAAGAGCCAGGTTCCGCACTTTGGCCACAACAACCTCATACAGTGCTACAGGCTGGGGACACAGTGGCTGGAGAGCAGTGAGGCAGAGAGGGACCTGGGGGTACTGGTTGAGAGGAGCTGAACACGAGCCAGCAGTGTGCCCAGGTGGCCAAGAAGGCCAATGGCATCCTGGCCTGCATCAGAAATAGTGTGGCCAGCAGGAGCAAGGAAGTCATTCTGCCCTCTGCTCAGCACTGGTTAGACCACACCTTGAGTACTGTGTCCAGTTCTGGGCTCCTGAGTTGAAGATGGACATTGAGATGCTTGAATGTGTCCAGAGAAGGGCAGGGAGGCTGGGAAGATACCTGGAGCACAGCCCTATGAGGAGAGGCTGAGGGAGCTGGGGGTGTTTAGCCTGGAGAAGAGGAGGCTGAGGGGAGACCTTATTGTTCTCTACAACTACCTGCACAGAGGTTGTAGCCAGGTGGAGTTTGGCAATCAGGAGCAGAACAAGAGGACACAATCTCAAGCTGCACCAGGGGGAGTTTAGGCTCGAGGTGAGGAGAAAGTTCTTCACAGAAAGAGCAATTGGAATGTGATGCCTGGGGAATTGGTAGAGTTGCTGTCCCTGGAGGTGTTCAAAAAAAGATTGGTTGTGGCACTTGGAGCCATGGTTAATTGTCAGGAGGTGTTAGGTATTCGGTAATAGTTTGGACTTGATGAGCTCTGAAGTTTTTTCCGACATGGTTGATTCTGTGATTCTGTGAAAAGAGCATTCGGAGGGCTCCAAATGGAAACAGGAAATGCACTCCAAATACTTTCCTGGCTGTGTGCATAGATGATAAAGGATACAACAATGAAAAACCAGGCAGAGTTAATTCATGCTAGAGGTCTTTATTGGAAAGGTATGGTCACAATTGAGCATCTGCATCATTGAGAAGGAAACTCCTGAAGGAGGAGATGCCAGGGAGGAACAGCATTGGGGCTGGCTTGGTGCAGCACTATGGAGCAGCTGCACTTGGTTCAAGCAAGGTAAGGTTTTTAAACCTTGTTGTTGGCATGGCAGTAGATAAGGTCCACCAGGTGCAGGACATCGAGTCTGGTGCATGATCCCTGGTTGACAGTGTATTGGGGTCCTTTGAAAAGACAAGAAGAAAGGTGTTGTGAGGTAAGAGGGAAGATGGTGTTAAGAGATCTGTGCCCTCCTTGGCTGCCTTTAACACCAGGCACGTTGCACTGTCCTGCTGGGTCACATGCAGCCATCCCAGCATTGCTTTGCTTGCACTCACCCCGAACTTCGTAAGTCTCATAGGTTGTGAGTCCTGTGCACATAGCGACGACCTCTTGTCCATAAGACTGGAGGTTGAGGATAGGTCTCTTGATGACATAGATGATGTCCTGTGCAGGTTGTCCTTTCACTCCCTGCAACTAGACATGAGATAAGAGCATTCAGCAAGGTCAGTGCTGTGCTCCATTCAATGCTGTGCATATTCCTTTCTCTGAACTGCTCCTGAGTGCTTTGTTTGGAGTGAATTTCCAACCTCTTCTCCTACCTGAGGGCTTTGATACAACTTCACAACCCATGGTGTGATCTAAATGGCTTTTGAGTTACTGTGGGTTTCAAGCTCCTGAAAGCAGCTGTGTGTCTGCCATCAGTTTCCATTGCAGGACTGTACAAGCTCCCAAGGAAGTCGTCCTCTGGGATCTTACCCTGTTCTGTTCAGCCAGTCTGGGCAGAGCATCAAAGGTGGGCATCAGGTTCCTGTTCATGGTGGAAATGTAGCAAACTCCCTCTGAGTTCACTTTGGTCGCAATCACGCCCTGCAAAATGAAGTTAGGGACAAGAGGGAGGGGCTGAGGGCTGTGGTAAAGAAGTTGGGAATAAAGCCTGTGTGAAAGAGGAAAGAAATGGGGACAGTTTCTATGCCAGAAGTTGGACTGCAGATGCTAAGAGGAAAGCAGCAAGTCCTGTAGTGTGTTCAGCTTTCCAGGAGCTGGTCTCCTAGTGCATTTCCTGAACCAGCCCCTTGCCACTCACCGTCCTGTAGTTCCAAATGGTTTTCCATGAGCCCTGGGTGCTCTTTGTCTCGATAACGGCCACGCGCCATTGCCTGTTGAGGGTCAGACTTTGGCTGCCCACAACAATGGTGGTTTGCTGGTTCAGGCCTGGGTTCTGCATTTAGAAAACAAAATTCCACAGCACTTTTAGACTTTCAAGTCAGTTGATCCCTTTCTTCCAAAGAGATGGGGAAAGAAGGAGGGAAAACTGCTCAAGCAGGGAATACAGAAGGAGCAGCACTGCGTGTGTGTGGTGGTCCAGAAGCGCCTGGGCCACGTTGTGATGTGAGCAGCCACCAACACTGTTTTGTCTTGGTTCCACGCGCCGTGGACTGGGACAATCTGGCACTTTCTTGCCTTGGTTGCAAGTGCTGCGAGTTGGGAGGATCAGACCGTGCCAAACCATACCTGAGGGAACTCCTGCCCGGGGAACACCGGCCCTCCGGGGAACACATCCTGCCCGGGGAACAGTTCCTGCCCAGTTTGCTGCCCGACCTGGAAGATGCCAGAATGACCTTCTTAGAGTTGTGGCCTGGTAAGAATTGTGGCCCTCTTTGTCTCTGGTCTCTCTGGGAATCATTCTAGCTCCATTGTGACTGCATTTGCCTTGCTCTATTTCTGCCATCCCATCAGAGAGAGAGGGACTTTGCCGTTGAACTTTGCTGAGTTGCCCTTTTCCAGCTTCCTATTAAAATCCCTTTTGCTAGTCATGGATGAGTGATTGAAACACTCTCCCGCCACAGCGTGCAGCTGCCTCACTCTACTTACATAAACTGCGAGGGCTGGAGCCAGGAAGAGTCCGAGGAGGACGGTAGTCACAATCTGAAATGGAAATGGAAAGAAAAAGTGGAGCTGCAGCTCTGGCTGTGCAATCCAGCATGAGGATCCTAGAGGCTTTTCCCTCTCCTGATCAGGTAGTGAATTGCAAGGGCCCTCTTTTGCTTTCCTATTGGAATGAGGAGAGTCACCTCAAGTGCCTCATCCTTTCCTTCGCCTAGAATAATGCCAAGCAGACACATGGGCAGTTGTTTACAGAGCTGAATCTGGAGGTGTTGATAGGTGCTGTGCTGCTGTCTCTGGAGGGGAATAATCTCCGCCAAGAATACCTCTTTGGTAGAGAGAGACATAGGCAGTTCTGAGAGATAAAGACAATGATTGGAGTCTAAGTTGTAGTTCAGAAGAGAAAAAAGAGCATCTATACTCACAGTGCACTTCATCTTGACTGCAGAGCTGATGCTGGTGCAGGTGGAATGAAGGCTGTGACCTGTCCACCTTATATATGTTTTGAGAGTGAGATGTGGAAGGATTAAGTGCTGAAACCAAATAATTCTGTAATTTGTATCCCTGCCTGGATGTCGCTGATAATTCTTTCCTGCCGTAACAACTTCATAAATGTGGAGCCTGTACTTCTGTAACTTTTGATCTTCAGACTTTGATAATGATCAGATAAGGATCCATTTGCAATGAAAAATTGACCTTGAAAATTGAAAGTTCACATCAATCTTATGAGCAGACATAGGCTAGATTTGAACAAACCCACAAAAGCCTTGCAGCAGACAAAATAAACACGAGGCTTTGTACCTTCCAGAATGTCCTGCATGTTACTGCGTAACCATAGGGCTCAAAGAAAACATTGACTCTGAGAGTGGCTTTACCCTGAGGAGGTTGTTCAGGCTGAAACATCACAGATCTGGGCCAGTGTCTGGAGGTGTCTTGGCCGCAGACACTGTTCTCACCTTGCCCCAGCTCATTTTCTGTGGTGCTGCAAAGACAGAAGCCATCATTGTGTTAAGGAGGTTCTTGCATGCCTGGGGTTTTGCGTCAAGCTGCTGGCTTGCAGATTCCCAAATGACTTTGCAACAGGAATCCACCATGTTGGGGTTTTTCTTGTTGTTTGTTTAGTCAGATTGGTGGTTGGTTGGTCGTTTTTTGATTTGTTTTTTGTTTTCTTGGTTGGATTTGTTTGGGGTTTTTATATATGAAAACAACTTGCAATCAGTGCTGCAAGTGCAATAGTGAAGTCTGTTCCTCTTTCATGGATTCCAGTCTGCAAGTCCAAAGAGACCCTTAGGACACATCCTGTTATGCCAGCAGTGGTTCTCTGCTTGGTTCTTTACCAGCATGAAGAGTTTGACAAAGCACAGGCTTGTGCACGGGCTGCGGGGGCAGACGGCACTCACCAGCACCTGTCTGCGGCGCTGCTGCTGGGGAGAGGGAAGACAAAACCTGGGCAGAAATGTGGAGAAAATTTGCATGCAGTGGGGCAGAAATCGCTCCTGTGGCTGAGAGAATGCAGGAACTTAGCGGTGTGAGTGTGGGAATCGCTCCTGTGGCTGAGAGGATTCAGAAGCTGGGTGTTTTCAGTGCAGAGCAGGAGGTGGCAGCAGCAGGGCAGAGCCGAGGTGGTGCTGGGCACATGAGGGCGAGAGGAGCAGGGAGCAGGAAAAGGTCCTGCCTCTGGGTGAGGGCAATCCCAAGCTGGGCATGGGACTGGCTTGAGAGCAGCCCTGAAGAAAAGGCCTTGGGGATGCTGGGGGATGAGAAGCGTAACAGGAGACAGCAGTGAGCACTTGCAGCCCAGAAAGCCAACCACATCCTAGGCTGCATCAAGGGAAGCATAGCCAGCAGGGCCAGGGAGGGGATTCCCTCCCTCTACTCTGCTCTGGTGAGACCCCACCTGGAGCTCTGTGTCCAGTTCTGGAGCCCCTATTACAGGAAGGATCTGGAGGTGCTGGAGTGTGTCCAGAGAAGGGCCACGAGGATGACTCGAGGGCTGGAGCTGCTCTGCTCTGCTCTGGAGACAACCTGAGAGAGTTGGGACTATTTGGTCTGGAGAAGAGAAGGCTTTGAGGAGGCCTTCTTGTGGCCTTCCAGTATCTAGTACTCTAGTCATGCTTTTGACTTCTTTTTTATGTCCATACTTGGGGTTTTGTTAATCTTTCTATTCTGCCTGCTGTGGGAGAAGAGAAAAGCAGAGGCGTAGGACTTGATAACGCTGCTGTGGCCTGCTGATGGGGGCCCACAGCAGTGAAATGCCATTTGAATGAGTGTAGGAAAGGTGCAGATCTGTTCTTTTCCAGGTGGCCCCAGTTACTGAAGTGATTGTTATGGATCATGGAATTTGTGTACTGTTAAGAGTGTCTGGCTCTGCACCTACATGGACACAGTGAGAGTCACAGTTTTGATGTCTCCCCAGGTGTACAGCAGTGTCTGTACTTCTCAATCTCTTTGTCAGATTCCTTCTCTTCAGGAACAATTTACATTTGAATAATGAACATTCTGAAATGTAGTGGCATCCCAGTCAGAACAAGAAACCAGCCCAAATGTCTTATAGTGAACTTCCTAATAACAAGCAAATACTTTGCTTCACTGGTTCAATAGTTGGGGATGTTTGTGTAGGGCACATATTTAAGCTTTTCATGCAATAAGGAAAGCATGGAGATGAGTGGAACATGACAATGTGTAAGTCTGGACCTCAGGCCACATTGTCCTCAAGATGCTTATGCAGTACTTATGCACAACTTGCTCATGGTGTTGACTAACAATCAGTTATGGCAGCATGTGGAAACCTGGGGGGGAAATCATACACGATGAGATTTCGATGCCCAAATTGGATTTTGCCAGAAGATCAGTTTAGCAGCTTGTCTTTGGACTTGCTTGCACTCTTCCACAAGATATATAAAAACACAGGGCAGCCCAGTTTATGTTGATGAAAAATTTTACTGTGACACAAAAGCCTCTGCTCAGGGCAGAAGAGAGAGATAAATGGCTGAAAGCTGTGATAATGCATGAACCCTTTGTTTTTTCTTGATTGCATGTTTCTAGAAATTTTCTTCCCCAAAACTCCTTCAGGAATAATTAAAAACAGTAGTGGACAGGCAATTCATTAATCTTAACTTTCAAACAGGAAACCTCTTGGTCTAAGAACTTGGGTCCTGAAAAAAAATAGGAAAAACTGATAAGACTGTGACTGAGAATAAAAGAGATCAAAGAATCTGAACTGGTTTGATCTTAATGTTGGAAATATACCAGGAAATGTCACCTCAGCACCCAGCTGCCTCTTTCCAAATGTCACAGAATCACCAAATCACCATGGTTGGTAGCTGCTACTACAGGCAAGCTTTTTAGATGTAACCTTTTTAGACCAATCTAAGCTCTGGCAGGACCCAGGCTAGCTTGGTGTTGTATCTGCAACATATAACTGAGCAGTATTTGTGTCAGCAGCTAGACCCCAAAGCCTTCCTGCCAAGGCCTGCTCTCTTTACACAGCAGAGTGACAGACCTGCTGCTTTTCCTTACATGAATTCCCTGGTTGATAAAGGTCAGAGAAAAGCAGTGGATTTCAGTGATCAACTTGGTCATCTTTGCCTCAGTCATTTTCCTTCTTACTGCTAGCCTTGTTAATCTTTCTTTGGGTAAACCAACCCTGTGTCTGGTGTGCTCACCTGGAGATGGGTAAGCAAAGTAGGAGGGAATTCCTCTGCACAGAGCTTGAATGCGTTTTCCATACGGCTTCAGGCTTTGGAGGGCCTTCGTAGAGATAATGAAACGATTCTCTCTGGGTGGAAGGTAGTGAGGATGAGGTCCCTAAGCATCAAAGAAGCAAACCCAGAGAACAGCATTTAGAGAAACTAAAAAAAGGAGTTCAGAAGCTACAGGCACATCTTTGATAATGGGGAAGGGATTAGACGAGGGCAGTGCAATGTCTGCAGAAGTCTCAGAGTCACTTTGTCCTGCTGAGGAACTTCCATTCTTGGAGCCTTTGCTCTTTGCCTGTGGGGAATGAGACCTTTGCAAATGCAGTTGATGAACTTTCTCAGCACTTTCTTTCCCCATCCTACCTTGAATCGCTGATGTGGTTCCTTAAACCAGAAGCCTCTGCCCATGTTAGAGATGATGCAGGTGTTTTTGGAAAGCACCTTGGTTGCAACATAGCCCTGCTGAAGGAGGGAAAAAAGATTTTTGTTGCAAACAATCCTGGGTGAAAGATGAGCAGACTGCCAGAGAGAAGCCCTGTTTGCAAGAAGGACTTTGCACAGTACAAATAATCCTGGGGGAGGAAAACAGCCTTTTTGCAATGACATTGCCTAGGGAAATGCTCCTGGAGGCCAACAAGGGACTTTGGTTAAAGGCACAGTCGGTTGCCTCCTCCAGAAATGCCATGGCTAAGATATGTTGTACTGCTTAGGTCAGGTGAAGGAGTCCACTGCTGGAAACGTGAGTACTGCACCCAGTACAGCAACAGGAATCAAAGGGTTAAATGAGAAAGTTCTTCAGCACCTCCTCTAAAACCTCCTGAAGTTTTCTTGAATCTTTGAAGGTTTTTCAAAACCCTTTTACTGATTTTTCCCTTTTCCTGAGCCACGTTGGCAGCTACTCACACTTTTGATGTCCCAGAGCGTTTTGAAGTCATTGAAGCCTCCGGTGGCAGGGTGATGAGAGTTTCCACCTTGGTGTCCATTCAGGTTTTTCTCTCCATTCTGGTTTTTGGAAAAGATGAAAGGAGATGAGGGTTTCAGTTTGTGGGTTCCCAGTAGTCTTGCACTCAGTCAAGCAGCAACTCTGGTAACCAGGCTTTGGGAAAGGATTGCTCTTTGAGGTCGGATGAGGGAGGAGATAAATTCTGGCCATAGAGGAGAGAGTGGGAAGCCATCAGGACTGTTGTGTCCAACCTCCCATTCAGACTTTGTCTAGGCCTGGTGTACTGTGATGGTTTGAAACTGTCTTTTTAATTTTTCCTTGCAAAGTTCAGAACAGAGAAAGTGAAAGCATGTAAATAAGTCACTATTGGGTGTAAGAAAGCAAAATAACGATTGTTCTAAACACTTCCATTGGATAGATAGAAATGTTTAAGAACTATTACCCAAAACAAAGTAGGCATTCGGCACATTCTGCATTCTGCAGTGGGGGCAGTTGCTGGGCTGTCTGGCTGCTGTTTCTTCTTCTCTTCTGGCTGAAGATAACACACTGACCTTGGCAGCTAAGTTAACAACTTTCTGCTAAACTAACTCTGCTTCTCTGTCCAGGGGGGCCTGGGGGGGAAGCTCCTGGGAGAGAGAGGCCCCTTTGGGAGGGTCCCCTTGGGGGGAAGCAAAGGGAGATCGGTTGTGCTTTTTCTGTTGATTGTACATATTTGTGAATGTCGTGAACTTTGTATATTTGTACATATTCATTGCATTTCATTGTAGATTTTAGACTCTGCTTGTAAATACAGCTTTTCATTTGCTTCCAGACTGAGCTAGCCTGGTTATTGTTGGTGGGGGGAGAATTTCAGCTCACACCGACACATGTACCAAGCACGGAAGTATATTCTGTGGTCTCAAACAATGCAGTTTCCTGCTGAGTAGCAGTCCTTAAAATACAGCTTTATTCCCAGACACCTATGTCTGATGCATCTGCCTCATGAAGACAAAGAAGTGTTAACAGTGCTGCTCTAGTCCCCTCCAGTGCAGAACGGCTGTCAGACCAGGTGGGAAAGGTGAGACCATTTCCTTTGAACACTACTTTCAAAGTCCAACACTCAGCTGGAGGTTCAGAGCCAAATCTGCAGGAACAAACTCTAGGAAAAGTAAAACCATTCCTTATTGCTCTTCCCCTTTGCAGGCAGAGGATTATTTACAGCATTTCCCTGTATGTTGTGGTCAGATCCTTCCTGCCAATATTTGTTTCTCTCCACACAGTCACAGAATCATTAGAATTGTTTTGGTTGGAAAAGACCTTTAAGATCATTGAGTCCAACCATTGACCTTACAGCACCAGGGCCTGAAAGCTGTGGCCACACATTTTTCATGCTTGCCTCAAGAGATTTTGTGTGGATTTCATAGCTAGCAGCTGCCTTTTCCCCTTGGTGTCCCAAGCACTGAAATATTTTCTGTGGTCTCAGACAATGCATTTCCTGCAGACCTTCAAACACAGCTTTATTCCCAGACACCTGTGTTTCAGAGGCTGTAGCAGTGGAGAGCTGTGTGTAGCTCTGTACTCACCCTGTCAGCAAGAACTGGAGCCAGGACAGCTCCAAGAAGAGCAACAGTCACAATCTGAAATGAACATGGAAATGCACAGCACTTTAACATCCTGACTCATTACTTGCTTCAGATTATTTGCTGTCTTGAGATCATGTTGGCTTCCTGCCTAACTCTGTGCACATGCTCAGCAATTTTCTGAAGCAGGCTCTAACTCTAGAGCAGTTAAATGGGCAGAAGATTTTTTGTTAGTAAGTTTACAACAGATCATCAGTTCCTAGAAATGATTCTGTCTAAGAGAATGTGAGGTCTTCACCCTGAGTTGTAGGTTTCCAACATGGAAAAAAATCCATGTGAAGGTGCAGATTTGTCATAAGTACTGCAGTGACTGGGAACAACTCTTGAACACAATCCCTCGAATATGGAATTGGTCACAAAGTTCATCTCCTTCAAGGGAGGATTTTTGGAGAAAGGTCCAGGTGTGACTCAGAGAATTTAGGACTAACAGTTTAGAATTTGTCCTGCATCAGAGAACCACACTGCCATCAGACACCTGTGCCATGAGCTTCTAGAGCCTGCCAAGCTGACTGACTGGCACCTGAGCTGTGGCTGAGGGAACGTTGCCCTTTCTCCTTGTGGCAGAGCACTTCTCCATCCACGTTTGTATAGGCAGCTGGAGTGAAGTCAGTGCCAAAAGTGCAGTTTCCTCCCTGCAGCCCTGACCCATTTGGCATTTTTACTCTGTGCTCCCTGCATCAATCAGGAACAGTTTGCTAGGAACAAAGAAAGGCTCAAACTCATTTTAGAGTCTTCTAGGCTTAACAAGTTTATGCAGTAGTCCTAGGCATATTTACAGGGAAGTTCATTGTGATGGTAGCCAAGATCTGCTGCTAATGGCTGTGTACTCTTCCATTTTATACTCTCATATCCCAACGTTCAGTCTCCCCAAGGGTTTGCCTTGCTGGCACGTGCCCTGTGTTCACAGGATGGTGACAAGTTTCCTGGGGAAGTGCTCTGATAAGAGGAGGCTTTGATAGCAGCCTGATTGAATCCTTTGCACACAAGAAGATGAAAGAACCCCATGCAGAGCTACAGGCTGTGGACAGAGTGGCTGGAGAGCAGCCAGGCAGAGAGGGACCTGGGGGTACTGGTTGAGAGGAGCTGAACATGAGCCAACAGTGTGCCCAGGTGGCCAAGAAGGCCAATGGCATCCTGGCCTGCATCAGAAATAGTGTGGCCAGCAGGAGCAAGGAAGTCATTCTGCCGTCTGCTCAGCACTGGTTAGACCACACCTTGAGTACTGTGTCCAGTTCTGGGCTCCTGAGTTGAAGAAGGACATTGAGATACTTGAATGTGTCCAGAGAAGGGCAGGGAGGCTGGGGAGAGGTCTGGAGCACAGCCCTATGAGGAGAGGCTGAGGGAGCTGGGGGTGTTTAGCCTGGAAAAGAGGAGGCTCAGGTGAGATCTCATTACTCTCTACAACTACCTGCAGGGAGGTTGTAGCCAGGTGGGGGTTGGTTTCTCCTCCCAGGCAACCAATGACAGAACAAGAGGACACAGTCTCAAGCTGCACCAGGGGGAAGTTTAGGCTCGAGGTGAGGAGAAAGTTCTTCAGAGAGAGTAATTGGCCATGGGATGTGCTGCCCAGGAAGGTGGTGGAGTTGCCATTCAAAAAAAGATTGGATGTGGCACTTGAAGTCATGGTTTAGTTGTCAGGTGGTGGTAGGTGATAGGTTGGATTTGATGATCTCTGAGGTCCTTTCCAATCTGATCGATTCTGTGATTCTGTGAAAATTTGTCATGGTAAGATGAATGTACTTTGTAGTAACTTCTAAGTGAGAAGGAAAGTAAAAATCAGAGCCAGAGAACAGCTGCCAGATGCTTGGTGCCTGTGTGGCAAAGGACGCAGCTTAATATTTTATGTATAGCTGATACCCTCTGTGAGATCAGTGGCGGAGGTAATTTGCTTTGTTAAAGATGCTAAAACAGTCCCTGGAAATTGTGAGGTTGGTTCTAGATCTGAGCTCATTTGTTAAGTGTATTCCATGGGGATCTGCTTTCCAGTGTTCAGTCATGTATCTTTGCAGACCTTCTCCACAAAAGTGCCACCTGATATGAACTAAGAGCTAATTTGAGAATGGGACTGAAAGGTGTAGAAAAGGAAAAATGAGTAAGAGAGTGGAAGCATGAAGGGGCTGTCAACCGTTACTTCAAAAGCAGAATTTAATGTTGCTCTGAAATGTGATGATTATAGAGAGCTGCAATTTAAAAGCTGTTCTGCCTTTATGCTTGCAGAATCTCTGCAAAATCGTTTGGTTTTTCAGCTGGCCAGCACAGACCTCCAAGCCTCTTTGCCCAGAAATGTCCTCCAGAGAGGTAGATAGATACAGCCTCAGATAACCCAGGTTTGGGTTGTGTTTCTGCCTGTTACAGAAGCAGCATGTTCAGAGGTGTTTCTTTACCAAATCTGAAAGTGCTTCTTATTTAATAGCCTCTCTGTCTTCATCTAGTGTGTGGCATTCCCAGCCTAGAGGATTTTTTCAGTTTTTTAAAGGTATTGCTTCATTCTTTACTTTTTTTCTACACTACAAGATAAACAAATATTTATGAAAAGTGCCTGAAAGAACCCCATGAGTCACCAGGAGAGTTTATTATGATAGTATAATCTCACCTTGAGGGAACAGAAAGGGTACAATTATTCTCAGCATTTGATGACAAGGTTCTTTTGTTTAAATGATATTCAGAGGATGGCAGTGTCAAATGATGGTCACCTTCTTCTGACCTGAGGGAAGTGGAGATCCCTTGGAAGTCAGAGCTTCTCTAGAGCCAGACAGGAACACAACCAGGAGGTTTGCAGAGGGATAGTTTGGGCTTCCATACCTAAAGCCCAGGGCAGTTGGAGTGCAGGGCTGAGTCTTTCCCTTTCTCTCTTGGCCTGTCAGGAGAGTACCAGCACAGCTCAACACTTCATGGGCAGAAGATCCATGTCAGGGGATCAGGCTTTGTACAACCCTCAGCAATAAAGCACAGTGTCAGAAGGGGGTATGAGAGCCTCTTGCTGAGGTGGCTGTGGTGCTGCCCAAACTGCAGGTTAGTTCTGCACCAGGCCTGGATGGGCAACATGTGGAGGCAGGTGGTGCTTGTTGGGTAGCTGTGAGAAAGAGGCAGAGCTGCCACCTCCTGGTTTGTGTGTCTGAGGACTCTGCTTCAGTCCTGTGAGATGAGGCTGCTGGGGGACATCAAAGTGCAGAGCTCTAGGGATTGATGTGTTCCTTGTGAGAAGTTTTGGAATAGTCCTTTGGGGACTTACAAAAGTCTGACCTGCTTGGTGGATAATGGCTTCAGTCAAGATCTCAAGATGATGGTCCCTTGTTTTCATGGCACTTCAAGCACTTCCAGCACCCTACATGCAGAATCTATCAGCTGCCTCCTCTGACACAAACACATTATCCTTGTACAGGAATTATCCCCTGCTGTCAGGGAATGTGCTTACTTTCCTTGGCCCTGTCTTCTAAAGGTGCAATTCAGCCCAACTGTGCTGCTATCAGCAGAGCTTCTCTGTCTTGTATGGTGCAGGACACCAGATCTGCCTGGGGATGAGGTGTGGGCATTTACACTTCAAACTGTGACTCTGGGCTGACACCCAGTGGCCAAGAAGGCTTTTTCTCTTCCCTGGATTCCTCTGGATGTCCAAGGGCTCACTAACTCCCTTGTTTCTTGGTTTCATGTAATTTTGCCCTGCTTTGATGTTCTTTGCCTCGGCTGCTACACCTCAGCCTGGTTTGCATTATTCTTCTGGCCATTTGGGTATGTCCCACCAGCTCTTCAAACCAGGTCCGTTCCCTCTGTGTTTGTGGGTAAGCTCTTCCTGGTGAAGAGCATCAGGCCAAGAGTGGAGATGAAAATGTATTGCTTGTCATATTAAACCACAAGGGAGAAAACTTGGCTTAGGGAGTGGCTGTGCTGGCATCCAAGAGGCTGTGCAGTTGCTTCCCAAGCCTTGTTTCTAAGGTATGCCCAGAGCAGTCTGGGAGCAGGAGGTGTTAGTGCTGTAGAAAATAGGGTTTTTGGCTGTGTCTTCTCAACAGCCTTTCCTCACCTGGGAATGGACAGATGTGACTCTGCCCCTCTGCTCTACTCTGGTGAGACCTCCCCCTGAGTACTGTCTCCAGCTATGGGGCCCTCAGTATGGGAAGGGCATGGATCTGCTGGAGCAGGTCCAAAGGAGACCACAGCAATGAACAGAGGGCTGGAGCATCTCTTTTCAGAAGGCATTCTAAGGGAGTTGGGGCTGTTCAGCCTGGAAAAGAGAAGGCTCCAGGGAGACCTTGGACCTGCATTTCAATATCTGGAGGGGCTGGGGAGGAAATATTCAGAAGGGCCTGTGGGGATAGGACGAGGGCAATGGTATGAAACTGGGGCAGGGGAGATTTAGCTTGGACATCAGAAGGGAGTTCTTTACAATGAGGTTATTGGAACAGATTGCCCAGGGAGGTGGTTGAGGCCTCGTCCCTGGAGATATTCAGGCGCAAACTTCATGGCACCCTGAGCAACCTGCTGTAGTTGGGGATGTCCCTGCTCACTGCAGGGGGTTGGAATAAACAATGACCTTCAAGGGTCTCTTCCAACTCAGTGCATTCTGTAATTCTATGATTCTAATGAGCAAGGCATGGGTGTCCACACGCTGAGAGCCCTGAGACTGACCAGAATGCAAACCCTGCCTCCCCCTTGGGAGTCTGGGCAGTGAGATCAGCTCTTCAGACAGCCCTTGCTGGGCCCTTGGAGAAAGGAAGGGGCAAGAGTCCTGAAGCCTCTTGGCCTAAGGGAGCAGCAATCATCTAGAAACACAACTCACCTGGAGCAGGGGACCATGCCAACAGCAGGGATGAAGCACAGCTTGTGACAGGGAACATTAGGATCTTCTGCAGTTCGGTTTGCTGCAGATGTGAGGCAGAAGCATGAGCACAGATGCCCAGCAGGAGGGAGCAGAGCTGCATGGAATGAAGGATTCAGATCTACTGACTGCACTTCTCCTAATGCCAGGGCATTTGGAAACCAATCAAACCATGCTGCTGGATTTGCAGTGCCTGACTCACCCTGTCCAAGGTGCTGTGAAGAGGGAGAATGTGATCATTTCCTGAGGAGATGGTTCTTTGTCTTACCTGATCCTGTTTCTCCTTGAAGGCTTTCTTTGGAGGAGATTCTTTCTACCTGTGTTCCTCACTGGAGTTTGGATGGGAATGAAAAATGGAGAAGTTGTCCTTCTTCAACCTGTGCAGTGTTGTCAAAGTATCCTTCTCCTGAGCATGCTTAGAGCTCTCCTGGCCCTAAGTATTTTCTGCTGCCTTTAGCACTGCTCAGGGGCCACTGTGGCTTTGTAAAATCCCTAATCATTGAAAATCCCAAATCCTTGCATCTGAGAGGTGGGAGATGGGTTTGTGGACATGTGCCCTGACATGAATTCAGTTGTTACATGTCACCTGCTGGACTAGAGCAGCCTTCTGTAGTGCTGGAGGGTGGTGTGGGCTGGCAGATTTGCTGTGAGGCTGCTCTTGCAGTATCAGTTCTTCAGAACTCTCATCGCAGCAGCATGAAGGAAATGTGTAGCTGTGCTGTGGGGGTGTGCAGGCAGGCAGAGACTTGGGGCTGGAGTCATGAGAGATGGAACAGCTCCCACTGAAGCTTCTGTTAGAACAACAGGCCCTTTCTGAACTCTGTTTCTTCAGATCATTTGTACTCCAGGTTTGCAGCAAGTGTGGTTTTGCTGCTGCTGAGGAATTTGTTTGGTTTGTGGTGTGGCTGAAGGTTCCTTTTCTTTCACTCAGGTATGGCATGAAAATGCACTTACTACTGCTAAAGGGCTTCTTTCCCATCTCTGGTCAAAAGGCAGTTAACTAGAGAAGTGCTGGTTAAGAAGGCAAAGCCTTAGAGTCATGGCATCCTGTCAGCTGAAAAAGACCTTTACGATCACCATGTCCAATCATTATCTGTCTCTACCAGTTCTGGTGTTAGGTTATGTCCCTCAGCACCACATCAACATTGAAGCAATTGGCAGATCCGGCAAGTAAAGCACTTACCCTGCAGAATTCCAGACCACCTAGGGGGCTTCTACAAAGATATTTTATATTTCTGTTCCTATTGTCAGCATGCAAAGAATAGTCCAGGCAGGAGGAGTGTGTTGATAAGGATCTTGTGCTGACTACAGTAACGAAAATGCTGACTGTAAAAAGCCTAGAGGTGTTTTGGAAGCTCCAAGCCTGGAGGTGTTCAAGGCCAAGTTGTCTGGGGTGTAGACCAACCTGGTCTAGTGGTAGGTGTCCTGCCCACAGCAGGGGGTTGGAGATGGATGGTCTTTGAGATCCTTCCAACACAAACCATTCTATGTATCTATGATCTCCAGGGGTGGGGATTCAACCACCTTCCTGGGAAGCCACTTCCAGTGTTTGAGAACTCTTTCAGTGAAGAAGTTTCTTCTAATATCCAACCTAAACCTCTCCTGGTTCTTCCTGTTGTGCTGTCACTTTTTCCTTGAGAGAAGAGACCAACCCCTTCTTGTCTGCAACCTCCTTTCAGGGAGTTTTGGAGAGCCAGAAGGTCTCCTCTCAGCCTCATTTTCTCCAGGCAGGACCATCCAAGGTCCCTCAGCCACTTCTCACAAGACCTGTTCTCTAGACCCTTCACCATCTTCCTGTCCTTCTCTGGACCTACTCCACCACCTCACTGTCCCAAAACTGAAGCCCTCAGGTGTGACCTAATCAGTGCCCTGTCCAGGGGGACAATCCCTTCCCTGGTCCTACTAGTCACACCATTGCTGATCCAAGCCAGAATGCTGGTGGCCTTCTGGTCCACCTGGGCACACCCCAGCTCATCTTCAGCTGGCTGTTCATAAACAGTCCTAGGTCTTTCAGCACTGGGCATCTTTCCAGCCACTCTGCCCTCAGCCTGGAGTGTTTATGGGGCTGTTGTAATCCAAGTGCAGGACCTGCCACTTGGCTTTGTTGAACCTCATCCCATTGACCTTGGCCCATCAATCCAGCCTGACCAGGTCCCTTGATAGAGCCTTCCAACCATGTAGCAGATCAGCACTCCTTCCCAGCTAAGTGTCATCTGCAAAATGACTTGGGGTGTACTCAATCCTGTTGTCCAGATAATTTATAAGCAAGAAGATATAAAATCTATTTTTATATATATATATATATATATAAATAGATTTTATATCTTCTTGCTTATAAATATATATATATATATAATATAAATACAGATGATAAGATATTGAAGAGAACAGGCCCTCAGCTGAGCCCTGGGGAACAAAACTTGTGACTAGCTGTCAACTGAAGTTATCTCCATTCCCCACCATTCTTTGGGCCTGAACATCAAATAAGTTTTTCACCAACCATAGCCTCCATGCATCCAGGCCATGAGCAGCCAGGACAAGGCCAGAAAATCAACGTTCACAGCCTTTCCTTCATCCACACAGGGGTCACCTTGTTGTAAAAGGAGATCAGGTACATGAAGCAGGACCTACCCTTCATGAACCTGTGCAGACTGGGCCTGATCACCTGGTTGCATAATGGACCTCAAGATGATCTGTTCCATGACCTGTCGTGGCACTGCAGTCAGACTGCCAGGTCTGTAGGTCTGCAGGTCTTCCTGTCAGCCCTCAGCCTCAGTGGGAGGAAAATGAGAACCTGTGCTGTGTGAAGGAATTATAAGTTGTATCATACCAGGAAGGAAGATTAGAGATCAGCAGCAAAAAACTACTGTCTGTGTCTCTCCTCTGCAATGACTGGGGTGTGTTCATGCTGGTCATTTGGGTGCCTGGGCCTAAGGTGTGACTCACTGAGCTCTGCACACTTTCAAAGTGCCACAGAGTGAAGCCTCTGAGGATCAGTGCGAAGTGACAGAAAGTGAAAGTTGTTGCCTGTTTGCTTTTCTGGTGTTGAATGTGATGCCTCTGGCCAATCCTCACCATGCTCTGGCTACAATGGAGGCCTCTTTTATCGGAACAGAACAACTTTGTAAATCCTGCATATTATCCTACCCATGCCCTAAGGAAGTCCAGCTCATTGCACCCTCCTCCTTTCTTTCTCCTTTCTGTGCCACGTAAGTCAGGATTTGAGCCATGAGGTCTCCTTTCCATGGAAAAGGGAAGGAAGGTCTCACCTCCATGTGCCATCTTAGCAGCTACACACTGTGATGCTAGCCCACTCTCTGCAGGTGTGGCCTGCATCCAGAGCAGGCCTTGAAATGACCATTTGAAGGGCTCCAAAAGGGTCCAGGAGATACACTCCTGCATTACTGAATATTGGCATAGATGATAAAGGTTATAGGAATGAGAGACTAGGCAGAGTTAATGCAGGCTAGAGGACTTTATTGGAAAGGTATGGTCACAATTGAGCATCTGAATGATGGAGAGGGAAACTCCCAAAGGAGGAGATGCCAGGGAGGAACAGCATTGGGGCTGGCTTGGTGCAGCAGCGATGGAGCAGCTGCACTTGGTTCAAGCAAGGTAAGGTTTTTAAACCTTGTTGTTGGCACGGCAGTAGACAAGGTCCAGAATGTGGAGGATATCCAGTCTGGTGCATGATCCCTGGTTGACAGTGTATTGGGGTCCTTTGAAAAGAAGAGGAGAAGAGAAAGAAAAATGTCAGAATGTAACAGCCTGGGCCTGATCTGATCCCAGCAAGTAATGTTCTCAACGACCTCTGCAAGAGGAACTGAAAAGGTTTGTGTCTGTGTCTAGGGAGAACAGCATCATCCCTGAGGCAAAAGAGCTCCTGGCTGGGTACAGACATCCTCCCTTTGCTTGCACTCACCATAAACTTCGTAGGTCTCGTAGGTTGTGAGGCCACTGCACAGAGTGGAGATCTCTTCTCCGTAAGACTGGAGGTTGAGGATGGGTCTCTTGATGACGTAGATGATCTCCTTTGAAGGTCTTCCTTGTACCTGCTGGAACTGAACACAAAATGACATCACTCAGCAAGTGCAGTGCCTCCATCCATTTCATGCTAGGCAGATCCCTGTTTCTGGAATGGTGCCTTGCTGCTTGGTGCTTCCCTCACAGCTGTACTGGGCACTGTCTTGTCACCTGCTGTGTGACTCTGGGCCTGTGGGTTTCAAGCTTGTGAAAACAGCCATGGCTGTGACTTCAGTTTCCTTTGCAGGACTGTACAAGCTCCCAAGAAAGTCCTTCTCTGGAATCTTACCCTGTTCTGTTCAGCCAGTCTGGGGAGAGCATCAAAGGTGGGCACCAGCTTCCTGTTCATGGTGGAAATGTAGCAAACTCCCTGTGACGTCACTTTGGTCGCAATCACGCCCTGCAAAATGAAGTTAGGGACAAGTAAGGATTGAAGGAAAGAAGATGGAATAAAGTCTGTATGAACGAGGAAAGAAATGGGGAGACTTTTTTGGAGTCTCAATGCTAAGTGGAAAGAAGCAAGTCCTGTAGTGTGCTCAGCTTTCCAGGAGCTGGTCTCCGTTTGCTGATCCAGCCCCGTGCCACTCACCGTCCTGTAGTTCCAGATGGATTTCCATGGCCTCAGAGTGCTCCTCTGGTCAATAACTGCCACACGCAGTTGCCTTTTGAGGGTCAGAATTTGGGTGCCTACAATAACTGTGGTTTGCTGGTTCAGGCCTGGATTCTGGATGGAGAAAAGAAAATTGCACAAGACTTTCAGACTTTCACCTTACTTGGTCCCTTTCCTCCAGAGGGACAGGGACAGAAGCAAGGAGTACTCAGCAAGCAGGGAATACAGGAAGAGCAGCAATTTGTGTGTGGTGGTCCAGGGTGCCCGGGACCACGTTGTGATGTCAGCAGCTGCCAGCACTGTGTTTGGTCTTGCTTCCAAGTGCAGCGAGTTGGGATGATCAGGAGCTCCCAAACCGTACCTGAGAGTTACCCGGCCCGGGGAACACCGGCCCTCCGGGGTACACCGGCCCTTCAGGGTACACTGGCCCTCCGGGGTACACATCCTGCCCAGGGAACACCTGCTGTCCAGTCTGTTGTCCAACCTGGAAGATGCCACAATTACCTGGTAAGAACTGTGGCCCAAAAGCAAAGCTACTGACCAAAGCCAATCATCTCCTGATCCTGTAATGAGGGATCCAAAGCAAGACCCTTTGAGCTCTCCTGGATTGCAGCAGGCTGTGACCCACTCTCTGAAAACCTGAAACTGCTGTGACCTTGGAGTTGTGCAGGATCCAGAATGACTCATTTCAGGAGAAATTGGTGTAGACAGCAGGATGCTGCGTCAGGATTCAGAACCAATCTCAGCAAGAGAGTCTCCTATACCCTCTTTGTCTCTGGTCTCTCTGGGAATCATTCTAGCTCCATTCTGACTGCATTTGCCTTGCTCTGTTTCTGCCATCCCATCAGAGAGAGAGGGAACTTTGCCGTTGAACTTTGCTGAGTTGCCCTTTTCCAGCTTCCTATTAAAATCCCTTTTGCTAGTCATGGATGAGTGATTGAAACACTCTCCCGCCACAGCGTGCAGCTGCCTCACTCTACTTACATAAACTGCGAGGGCTGGAGCCAGGAAGAGTCCGAGGAGGACGGTAGTCACAATCTGAAATGGAAATGGAAAGAAAAAGTGGAGCTGCAGCTCTGGCTGTGCAATCCAGCATGAGGATCCTAGAGGCTTTTCCCTCTCCTGATCAGGTAGTGAATTGCAAGGGCCCTCTTTTGCTTTCCTATTGGAATGAGGAGAGTCACCTCAAGTGCCTCATCCTTGCCTTCCCCTAGAATAATGCAAAGCAGACACATGGGCAGTTGTTGTTTACAGAGCTGAATCTGGAGGTGCTGATGGGTTCATAGGTTCTGTGCTGCTCTTTCTAGAGCAGAAAGATCTCCCCCAGGAATGCCTCTTTGGTAGAGAGAGGCATAGGCAGTTCTGAGAGGTAAAGACAATGATTGGCATCAAAGCTGTATTTCAGAAGAGGAAAAAAGAGCATCTATACTCACAGTGCACTTCATCCTGACTGCAGAGCTGATGCTGGTGCAGGTGGAATGAAGGCTGTGACCTGTCCAGCTTATATACGTTTGGAGAATCAGATGTGGAAGCAACAAGTGTTGAAAGAAAATAATTCTGTAATTTGTATCCCTGTCCCTTTGTCACCAGTACTAATTTCCTGCTGTAACAACTTCATTAATATGGGGCCTGTACTTCTGCAAATTTGATCTGCCATATTCTGATAATCATTGGATAAGGATCCATTTGCAGTGAACAATTGATTCTGTTTTGTTGTAACTTTCTGACCTCTACTAATCACTTTTGAAAACTGACATCAAAACCTAAGCCCAGAGATAGCCCAGGGCCTAAAAAACCTTCCCAAAAGCCTTGGAGTAGGCAAAATAAATAAGAGCCCCTGTGCTTTCCAGAATGTTCTGTGTTTTACCCTGTAACCGTAGGGCCAAGCAAAACCTATGGTCCAAAGACAACACTGGCTCTGAGAGTGGCTTTCCCCTGAAGAGGTTGTTCAGGCTGAAACATCACAGATCTGGGCCAGGCTCTGGAGTTCTCTTGGATATTTTAGGTGGCCCCAGGCACTGTTTTCACCTTGCCCCGGCTCATTTTCTGGGGTGCTGCAAAGACAGAAGTGATCATTGTGCCAGGGAGGTTCTTGTATGCCTGGGGTTGTGTCAAGCCGCTGGCTTGCAGGTTGTGTGCTCCTGAGTCTGTGGCAGGGATCACTGTGCAGATTCCCAACTGGCTCTCTAAGAGGAATCTCTCTGGTTCTGAAATCTGGGGAGGTTTGGATATGGCCTCGGCCCTTGCTGAAGGAAGGCAAGAGCTGGGTGCTGTGAGTGCAGAGCAGGGGGCGGCTGCAGCAGGGCAGAGCTGGGGCGGTGCTGGGCACGTGAGGGCGAGAGGAGCAAGGGGCAGGAAAAAGGGCAGGATAAGCCTAATGAGGCTGAGGCTGAGGCGGCAGGGGCTGGGGCTGTGGCTCCTCAGCACCCTAGGCGTGAGCAGCCCTGCACATTTCTGCCCTTCCAGCTCCAGTTACAGATGGTGTGGAAGTATTTTCTTCCTGGCAGGCTGGCATTAGAGTTGCTGTTACTTTCTCACAGGACCCCTTTCTGTGTTAATAAAACTAAAGCACTCACAAAGCTCCAGCATTTCCCCTATGATACTTGGGGTCATCCAAACACAGTAAGAAAAGCTGATGTCTAATATTTTCCTGGTGAATGCATGATGGAATAAAGAAAGAGTGCTGTAGCTGTTTTGCCTCAGGGAAAGTTCAGTATAAGGTTGGAATTGGATAGAGCATGCCCTCCAGGAGACCAGGCAAGGCAGACAGCACCTTTTCTTGTAGAGATCTATAAGAGGTTATGGCAGGATGTAAAATCTCCTTGGGAAGTCATACAGGATGAGGTCTAAATGCCTAGATTAGATTTTTGCAAGAGTTCCAATTCAGGAACTTGTCTTCGGAATTGCCTGCACACTTCTACAGGATGAATAAAACCACAGCACAGACCATTAAGATACAGGATGGATAAAACCACAGCACTGGTGCCAAAAAGATGGATCCAGAACAGGTTCTTTGTTCTTTTATTTTCTCAGTACCAATCTAATCAGTTTCCCCTTTTCTTTCAGGATTCAATTTCTTAGAGCAAGAGATTTCATGTTTGGAAGTTAACCTTAATTAACTGCCTGTCCATTACTATGATTAATTATTCCTTATTTGAGGAAGAAAATTCACAGTATTCTGTCCAGAGGAACAAGACTTTCATTTGTCTCTTCTGCTCTGTGCAGAACCTCTTTGGTCTCAATAAAATTTATCATCAATCCACATTGGTCTGTGCTATGTTTTTATCCATCCTGTAGAAGACTGCAAGCAATTCCAAAGACAAGTTGCTGAATTGGAGCCCTTGCCAAATCCAGTTTGGGCATTTTGACTTCCTGCTGTATGGTTTCCCAGTCAGACTTCACATGCTGTCTTAAGCAATTACTTGCCTCCACGAGGAGCACATGGTGCTACACCTACTGCTTAGGCATCTTGAAGACAATGTGTTCTGAAGCCCAGACTTACAGAAATAAGGTCAGGGGAGTTCTTTCTATTTTAACTTCTTATGAACATACAAAGTATTACAATGTTCCTTACTCAAAAGAAAGGATGCAGCAGCCTGTGCTGGTCAGGAAAGGGCGATTGGGCTGTTTAACTGGGGTCCATCTGACAGTAAAACCAATGCAAAACTGCACCCACAAATATTGTAGCACCTCCATGGAGAAGCACCAATATGCTTGCAATAGAGAAAAAAAAGGTCCTGACCAGGTTGCCAGGTGGTCCTGGAGACAATCTCCTCTCCTATTCCAACCTTAACCTACACTTCTCCTAAGACAAAACAGCCACAGCCCTCTTCCCTTATTCCATCCTACCTTCACCAGAAAAAGCGTTTCTGGAGCCCTGGAGATCTATGGCACAAGCTCTGTAACAGATGTTGCTTTCAAGTCCCCCCAGGCAGCCAGTGATCCCTGCCACAGACTCAGGAGCACACAACCTGCAAGCCAGCAGCTTGACACAAAACCCAGGCAGGCAAGAACCTCCCTAGCACAATGATCACCTCTGCATTTGCAGCACCCCAGAAAATGAGCCGGGGCAAGGTGAAAACAGTGCCTGGGGCCACCTAAAATATCCAAGAGAACTCCAGAGCCTGGCCCAGATCTGTGATGTTTCAGCCTGAACAACCTCTTCAGGGGAAAGCCACTCTCAGAGCCAGTGTTGTCTTTGGACCATAGGTTTTGCTTGGCCCTACGGTTACAGGGTAAAACACAGAACGTTCTGGAAAGCACAGGGGCTCTTATTTATTTTGCCTACTCCAAGGCTTTTGGGAAGGTTTTTTAGGCCCTGGGCTATCTCTGGGCTTAGGTTTTGATGTCAGTTTTCAAAAGTGATTAGTAGAGGTCAGAAAGTTACAACAAAACAGAATCAATTGTTCACTGCAAATGGATCCTTATCCAATGATTATCAGAATATGGCAGATCAAATTTGCAGAAGTACAGGCCCCATATTGATGAAGTTGTTACAGCAGGAAATTAGTACTGATGACAAAGGGACAGGAATACAAATTACAGAATTATTTTCTTTCAACACTTGTTGCTTCCACATCTGATTCTCCAAACGTATATAAGCTGGACAGGTCACAGCCTTCATTCCACCTGCACCAGCATCAGCTCTGCAGTCAGGATGAAGTGCACTGTGAGTATAGATGCTCTTTTTTCCTCTTCTGAAATACAGCTTTGATGCCAATCATTGTCTTTATCTATCAGAACTGCCTATGCCTCTCTCTACCAAAGAGGCATTCCTGGGGGAGATCTTTCTGCTCTAGAAAGAGCAGCACAGAACCTATGAACCCATCAGCACCTCCAGATTCAGCTCTGTAAACAACAACTGCCCATGTGTCTGCTTTGCATTATTCTAGGGGAAGGCAAGGATGAGGCACTTGAGGTGACTCTCCTCATTCCAATAGGAAAGCAAAAGAGGGCCCTTGCAATTCACTACCTGATCAGGAGAGGGAAAAGCCTCTAGGATCCTCATGCTGGATTGCACAGCCAGAGCTGCAGCTCCACTTTTTCTTTCCATTTCCATTTCAGATTGTGACTACCATCCTCCTCGGACTCTTCCTGGCTCCAGCCCTCGCAGTTTATGTAAGTAGAGTGAGGCAGCTGCACGCTGTGGCGGGAGAGTGTTTCAATCACTCATCCGTGACTAGCAAAAGGGATTTTAATAGGAAGCTGGAAAAGGGCAACTCAGCAAAGTTCAGCGGCAAAGTTCCCTCTCTCTCTCATGGGATGGCAGAAACAGAGCAAGGCAAATGCAGTCAGAATGGAGCTAGAACGATTCCCAGAGAGACCAGAGACAAAGAGGGTATAGGAGACTCTCTTGCTGAGATTGGTTCTGAATCCTGACGCAGCATCCTGCTGTCTACACCAATTTCTCCTGAAATGAGTCATTCTGGATCCTGCACAACTCCAAGGTCACAGCAGTTTCAGGTTTTCAGAGAGTGGGTCACAGCCTGCTGCAATCCAGGAGAGCTCAAAGGGTCTTGCTTTGGATCCCTCATTACAGGATCAGGAGATGATTGGCTTTGGTCAGTAGCTTTGCTTTTGGGCCACAGTTCTTACCAGGTAATTGTGGCATCTTCCAGGTTGGACAACAGACTGGACAGCAGGTGTTCCCTGGGCAGGATGTGTACCCCGGAGGGCCAGTGTACCCTGAAGGGCCGGTGTACCCCGGAGGGCCGGTGTTCCCCGGGCCGGGTAACTCTCAGGTACGGTTTGGGAGCTCCTGATCATCCCAACTCGCTGCACTTGGAAGCAAGACCAAACACAGTGCTGGCAGCTGCTGACATCACAACGTGGTCCCGGGCACCCTGGACCACCACACACAAATTGCTGCTCTTCCTGTATTCCCTGCTTGCTGAGTACTCCTTGCTTCTGTCCCTGTCCCTCTGGAGGAAAGGGACCAAGTAAGGTGAAAGTCTGAAAGTCTTGTGCAATTTTCTTTTCTCCATCCAGAATCCAGGCCTGAACCAGCAAACCACAGTTATTGTAGGCACCCAAATTCTGACCCTCAAAAGGCAACTGCGTGTGGCAGTTATCGACCAGACGAGCATCCTGAGGCCATGGAAATCCATCTGGAACTACAGGACGGTGAGTGGCACGGGGCTGGATCAGCAAACGGAGACCAGCTCCCGGAAAGCTGAGCACACTACAGGACTTGCTTCTTTCCACTTAGCATTGAGACTCCAAAAAAGTCTCCCCATTTCTTTCCTCGTTCATACAGACTTTATTCCATCTTCTTTCCTTCAATCCTTACTTGTCCCTAACTTCATTTTGCAGGGCGTGATTGCGACCAAAGTGACGTCACAGGGAGTTTGCTACATTTCCACCATGAACAGGAAGCTGGTGCCCACCTTTGATGCTCTCCCCAGACTGGCTGAACAGAACAGGGTAAGATTCCAGAGAAGGACTTTCTTGGGAGCTTGTACAGTCCTGCAAAGGAAACTGAAGTCACAGCCATGGCTGTTTTCACAAGCTTGAAACCCACAGGCCCAGAGTCACACAGCAGGTGGACAAGACAGTGCCCAGTACAGCTGTGAGGGAAGCACCAAGCAGCAAGGCACCATTCCAGAAACAGGGATCTGCCTAGCATGAAATGGATGGAGGCACTGCACTTGCTGAGTGATGTCATTTTGTGTTCAGTTCCAGCAGGTTCAAGGAAGACCTTCAAAGGAGATCATCTACGTCATCAAGAGACCCATCCTCAACCTCCAGTCTTACGGAGAAGAGATCTCCACTCTGTGCAGTGGCCTCACAACCTACGAGACCTACGAAGTTTATGGTGAGTGCAAGCAAAGGGAGGATGTCTGTACCCAGCCAGGAGCTCTTTTGCCTCAGGGATGATGCTGTTCTCCCTAGACACAGACAAAAACCTTTTCAGTTCCTCTTGCAGAGGTCGTTGAGAACATTACTTGCTGGGATCAGATCAGGCCCAGGCTGTTGCATTCTGACATTTTTCTTTTTCTTCTCTTCTTTTCAAAGGACCCCAGTACACTGTCAACCAGGGATCATGCACCAGACTGGATATCCTCCACATTCTGGACCTTGTCTACTGCCGTGCCAACAACAAGGTTTAAAAACCTTACCTTGCTTGAACCAAGTGCAGCTGCTCCATCACTGCTGCACCAAGCCAGCCCCAATGCTGTTCCTCCCTGGCATCTCCTCCTTTGGGAGTTTCCCTCTCCATCATTCAGATGCTCAATTGTGACCATACCTTTCCAATAAAGTCCTCTAGCCTGCATTAACTCTGCCTAGTCTCTCATTCCTATAACCTTTATCATCTATGGAGACATTCAGAAATGCATCTGGAGTGCATCTCCTGGACCCCTTTGGAGCCTTTCAAAAGGTCATTTCAAGGCCTGCTCTGGATGCAGGCCACACCTGCTCTTTCTAAACAGTGTGAGGAAAGAGCAGGAAAGCAGCAGGAGGATCTCAAGGGAAAGTTACAAGAGGGACTTTGGGCAGCGTGGAAACTCCTGGATTATAAAGCAGTGAGGGTTAGAACCTTGGGAACACTCCTCTCCCACACCTGGCTGTGTTCAGCAAACACCACAGCCTCATACGACTAGAGTGGGTAAGGCAGAGACAGGAGGCAAAGACACTTCTTCCATTGCCAGGCTGTAGCTTCTCTGTGTCTCTTCCCGTGTTCAGTTCTCTTGGAGCTTTTCTTTCTGCTTTGGTCCAGGTGCAAGGTCTGTATGTAGTTGTTGCCTGTTGGGACGAGCTCTTCAGCTGCTAATCTGGCAGCATTTGGCTCTTGTCTCTTTCGTGGTAACAACAAGGCCCAGATGTAGTTGCCTGCAAGGGCAGACTCTTCAGCTGCTGCTCCAGCAGCATTTGGGTCTTCTTGCTGTCTGGGTGAGAACATGGCAAGTTGCCTACCCTTCTCCTCTGGCTTAAATACTGTCCCAAGACAATTAATGTCCTTTGGTAACATAGAAACCTGATAATTGAACCTATAGGGTGGGGCATATCCAAACATGGCCAGGGGCACACACAGTTCACAGCTGTGGTACAAAGATAATTACATGTGCTGCATGTTTATCTGGACCATCTGGACCCCAGGAAGTGCCCAGGTTTGCACATTCCCAGATGCTTGACCCATTGTCTGGGTTAGGGCATATTTTGGGGTTTGACCCTTCAGGACATCCACCACCTCCCTGGGCAGCCTGTTCCAATCCCTGACCACTCTTGCAGCAACAAAGTTTTCCCTCATCTCCAACCTAACCCTCCCCTGAAACAATTCCAGGCCATTTCCTCCCATTCTACCAGCTGAGAGTAGGGAGAGGAGACCAACCCCCACCTCACTACAGCCTCTGTTGAGGGAGCTGAGGAGACCAAGGAGGTCTCCCCTCAGCCTCATTTTCTCCAAGCTGAATGACCTCAGTTTCCTCAGCTGCACCTCACACCTGTTCTCCAGACCCTTCAACAGCTTCATTCCTTCTCTGCACTTGCCTCAGCTCCTCAATAACCTTGTAGTGAGGGGCCCAAACCAGAATCCAGCATTCCAAGCATGGCCTCATCAGTGCCCAGGACAGGGCAGCAATCCTTGCCCTGCTCCTGCTGGCCACACCATTGCTGGTCTAGGCCAGGATGCTGGTGACCTTCTTGGCCACCTGGGCACACTGCTGGCTCATATCCAGTTGGCTGGTAACCAGCACCCTCAGGTCCATTTCCATCAGGTGGTTTCCAGCCCCTTGCAAGGTCAGAGCAGTCTCAGATGGTTAATTTTCTTATACACATTCCAGAAAGCTCTCATCCCACCGTGTGGTGAGTTGAAAATTCTGCCCCCTCATCCCCTCCTCCCAGCATTATATTTTGCTGGACCAGCTCAATTGGAAGCAAATGAGGCGGTATTTACAAGCAAAACTGCAATGTACAATGAACTGCAATCTACACGTACAAGATTGCCAGTATTTACAAGTATTTGCAATTAATAAACTGCCCAAGAACCCCCCTGGCCAAAGACCAGGGGAAACTAATAGCTTCTCCCCTCTCTGCTCCCCTCCCTACCCCTCCCTCCCCCTTACGCAAAAAGGACAAGAGACAGAGCAGAGAAGTCGTCGTTAATACCAGTCACAGCAAAGCAGGGCAGGCAAGGTCAGTAAAGCCACTTGGTCTCTCCCTGAGCGTAGAAGCAAAAAAAGAGAAAGATTCTTTTGCACAACTAGTGTAAGTCCATTGTCCTCTCCAATGGGATTCTCTAGAACTGTCTTTATTTTCCTTTTTACACCCAATAGTGATTTATTTGCATTTTACCACTTTCTGTTCAAGGTCTGTGGAAGATTTTAAAGGTACAGCCTAAAACTACCACACACAGTTTTGAACTTACAAGCACAACATTTCTTAAAGGGGACTTAGATTCTGCTGGTCCCAATCCCCACAGGAGATCATGTTCATGAGCTGAACCTGCTCTTCACGAACCCATGCTGACTGGGCCTGATCATCTGGTTGGCCTGCACACGCTGTGTAACAGCCCTCAGGATGATCTGCTCCATGACCTTCCTGGCACTGAGGTCAGACTGATGTGTCTGTAGTACTGCACTAGAGTTTATTTCTCACCAGCCTGATTTTGTGTCCTTGCCCCTTCCAATGCAGTTTAAAGCTCTTTCAGTGATTCCTGCTAGCTCCTGGACTAGAATCCTTTTCCTTCTTTGAGACAGAGGTGTCCTGTCTGTTGCCAGCAGGCCTGGTGTTCCATAAATCATCCTGTGATTAAAGAACACAAGGTCCTGCAGGTGACACCAGACACATGTGATGAAGTTATTTATGAATTATGAAATATGAATTATGAAAAATTTCTATTGATTATAAAAATTAATAGCCAATTAATCACTATTTTATATATAGATTTTAATACACAGTTGTGAAATACATCCCATAACCAGTTTAGTATGTACAATTAGACCCAATTAGAATATTTACAGAATTAATTTCTAATTGAGGGAACGAAGGGTGCAGCTCTGCCGCCTGTCCACCAGATGGCGACTCGACAAGACGCTTGGCAGTTGTAACTATATACACAGAAAGATTTACAATGCATCAAAGGCAATTCAAGCTGGAATATCACGCAGCTAGGCGGGGGTGATTTGAACTGAAAGTTCATGTACACATGAAAAGACACTCTGTCTTTGTAGTGAAGCAAGTTGCTAGGTTACGCTGGCTGCATGGTGGCTGCCTGGGGCTCGTCCATTCCTGGCAGGGGAAGGCTCCTGGGGCTGAGGCTGTGGCTGAGTTGCTGGCGGTCCACGGTGGGGACTTCCCTCTGGACAGTGACTTTCTTTCTCTTCCTGCCTCTGCAGGAGGGGCGAGACTTTCCACCAATCGGTGGCTTCCCTTGGCAGGGTGGCCCCACAGCGCAACTGCAGTGGCTGGGGGCTGGCAGGGCCGGTGTGGATCCCTGAACAGGGTCGACGCAGTAGGGCGGTCCTTGGGGAGTGGTCCTGCAAGGTGGGGCCGGGTCCTTCGGGGTCGGGGTCGGCTCGCACGGTGGGGGGCCTTAACAGCCTCTTTAGGGTAAAGCCACTCTCAGAGCCAGTGTTGTCTTTGGACCATGTGTTTTGCCTGGCCCTATGGCTACAGGGTAACATAAAGGACATTCTGGAAAGCACTTTTCCTAAGACAAAACAGCCACAGCCCTCTTCCCTTATCCCAACCTGTATTCACCAGGAAAAGTCCTTCTGGTGTGGTGAATGAGGATGGTTATTCATTTAGGAATTATGAAATATGAATTATGAAAAATAGTGTTTATTAAATATTAAAATTGTTAATAACCAAATAATCGCCTTTATATATTGATTCTAAGGCACAGTTGTGAAAATATATTCCATAACTGGAAGAAACAGCACTGCCCATGAAGCCAAAAATCAGCAGACCTGAGACTGATCAGTGACTGTCATGTTAAGCTGAGATGCATGGCATTGATCTGAGGTTGAATGCATGACAATGACAATAGAAGACATCTGAATTAGGACTGAATATCATGATTGCTTAATGGTTGTGTGATACGGGAATATGTTCACATGGGTTTGTGTGTTAACTCACCAGAATGTTATAGTGAAATAATAATCTCAAATGATTAAAGGGATGGTTAAAATGGATTATAGTACAAAAGACATTTTCAATTTTTGTTATAAAAACAAAAAGGGGGAGTACAGGTATGTCGCAAGAAAGAATTGTCAAAGCATGTTATATTCTTAATTGTTTTCATTTTATATGTGTTGCTTGGTGTGGATTAACAAAATTTATGGAGGATTTTAAAAATTTTGGTGGCTTCAGTTGGGAGAAATTTGAAAAAACAAACTTAATGTTAGGATGTATGGCCAAGGGTTGGAGCAATTGGACTCAGTACCTTCCCTTAGCTGAAATAGAGTCTCAGGAGATTAGTATGCTAGGATCAGTATAAATGGATTATTGTGTTGTGTTTAATTTTACATTAGACAGGACTATGTATGTTCAGGATGTCACTCTGGCAGGGAGGGAATATAAAAACTATAGTCAGACCAGTGAAGGGTTTACTGACCCTTGCTGTCTGCCTGAAGGTGTTTTCCTTATCTGTGGGGATGGGGGCTGGCCAGCCTTGCCCTCACAGATCAAAGGAGAACCCTGTAGACTTGGTCATTTGACCATGCTGATGCCAAATTATTCTATGATTTTGAACCATCTTAGGAAAAGGCAGAGGCCACCTTATTGTGGCCTTTCAATATCTGAAGGGGGCCTACAAGAAAGCTGGGGAGGGACTTTTTAGGATCTCAGGTAGTGATAGGACTAGGGGGAATGGAATAAAGCTGGAAGTGGGGAGATTCAGGCTGGAAGTGAGGAAGTTCTTCCCCATGAGAGTGGTGAGAGCCTGGAATGGGTTGTCCAGGGAGGTGGTTGAGGCTCCATCCCTGGAGGTGTTTGCAGCCAGGCTGGATGAGGCTCTGGCCAGCCTGATGTAGTGTGAGGTGTCCCTGCCCATGGCAGGGGGGTTGGAACTGGATGATTCTTGTGGTCCCTTCCAACCCTGACTGATTCTATGATTCTATGATTCGATGATTCTATAACATTCATGCTTTTAAAGCAGATTGTAAAGACAATCCTGAAGATTGGTTTGATGTGTTTGCGGGTCTTTGTTTTTATCTTAATATGTGTTCCCTGTATGAAACAATGTGTGCAGGACATGATAACTCATACGGTTAACCAAGTCTTCTTTATAAGTAAAGAAGGGGGAGATGTGGGGATTGGGACCTGCAGATTCTAAGTCCCCTTTAAGAAGTGTTGTGCTAGTAAGTTCAAAACTGTGAGATGAGAGCATTCTGGAATGTGTATAAGAAAATTAACCATCTGAGACTGCTCTGACCTTGCAGATAAGAAAGTAGAGACAATTTTGAGTAGCGGAAAGAATATGTGTTTGTTAAATTAGTACAGCTGCAGATTTTGTATCTCTGGCCATGTGATACATCAGCTATTTTGGGCATTTACAAGGGCCTCAGATGTGTTAATAAACTTGTCTTCAATGTAGTCAGTTACCACATTGCAGTCCATGAAAAATCCACTGTGACAATCTCCTTCGACAACAAGGCGACCGCCTATGTATAAGGGATAGCCTGTGGATGGTGGTTTTCTGGACTTCAGTAGAGGCTTTGACACTGTCCCACAGAATCCTTCTGGAGAAACTGGCTGCTTCTGGCTTGGGCAGGTGGACACTTTACTGGGTTAAGAACTGGCTCACAGCCAGGCCCAAAGAGTGGTGAGGAATAGACCTGGCCAGGCTGGCTCCATGGCCAAGGCCAAGGGCACTTGTATGATATTTAACAAAATCAAGTGCTGAGTCCTGCCCTTGGGTCACAACAACCAAATGAAGGCTCCAGGCAAGGGCAGAGGGGCTGGAAACCACCTGATGGAAATGGACCTGAGGGTGCTGGTTACCAGCCAACTGGATATGAGCCAGCAGTGTGCCCAGGTGGCCAAGAAGGTCACCAGCATCCTGGCCTAGACCAGCAATGGTGTGGCCAGCAGGAGCAGGGCAAGGATTGCTGCCCTGTCCTGGGCACTGATGAGGCCATGCTTGGAATACTGGATTCTGGTTTGGGCCCCTCACTACAAGGTTATTGAGGAGCTGAGGCAAGTGCAGAGAAGGAATGAAGCTGTTGAAGGGTCTGGAGAACAGGTGTGAGGTGCAGCTGAGGAAACTGAGGTCATTCAGCTTGGAGAAAATGAGGCTGAGGGGAGACCTCCTTGGTCTCCTCAGCTCCCTCAACAGAGGCTGTAGTGAGGTGGGGGTTGGTCTCCTCTCCCTACTCTCAGCTGGTAGAATGGGAGGAAATGGCCTGGAATTGTGTCAGGGGAGGGTTAGGTTGGAGATGAGGGAAAACTTTGTTGCTGCAAGAGTGGTCAGGGATTGGAACAGGCTGCCCAGGGAGGTGGTGGATGTCCTGAAGGGTCAAACCCCAAAATATGCCCTAACCCAGACAATGGGTCAAGCATCTGGGAATGTGCAAACCTGGGCACTTCCTGGGGTCCAGATGGTCCAGATAAACATGCAGCACATGTAATTATCTTTGTACCACAGCTGTGAACTGTGTGTGCCCCTGGCCATGTTTGGATATGCCCCACCCTATAGGTTCAATTATCAGGTTTCTATGTTACCAAAGGACATTAATTGTCTTGGGACAGTATTTAAGCCAGAGGAGAAGGGTAGGCAACTTGCCATGTTCTCACCCAGACAGCAAGAAGACCCAAATGCTGCTGGAGCAGCAGCTGAAGAGTCTGCCCTTGCAGGCAACTACATCTGGGCCTTGTTGTTACCACGAAAGAGACAAGAGCCAAATGCTGCCAGATTAGCAGCTGAAGAGCTCGTCCCAACAGGCAACAACTACATACAGACCTTGCACCTGGACCAAAGCAGAAAGAAAAGCTCCAAGAGAACTGAACACGGGAAGAGACACAGAGAAGCTACAGCCTGGCAATGGAAGAAGTGTCTTTGCCTCCTGTCTCTGCCTTACCCACTCTAGTCGTATGAGGCTGTGGTGTTTGCTGAACACAGCCAGGTGTGGGAGAGGAGTGTTCCCAAGGTTCTAACCCTCACTGCGGCAAGCTGCTGGACTGCTTTATAATCCAGGAGTTTCCACTCTGCCCAAAGTCCCTCTTGTAACTTTCCCTTGAGATCCTCCTGCTGCTTTCCTGCTCTTTCCTCACACTGTTTAGAAAGAGCAGGTGTGGCCTGCATCCAGAGCAGGCCTTGAAATGACCTTTTGAAAGGCTCCAAAGGGGTCCAGGAGATGCACTCCAGATGCATTTCTGAATGTCTGCATAGATGATAAAGATTATAGGAATGAGAGACTAGGCAGAGTTAATGCAGGCTAGAGGTCTTTATTGGAAAGGTATGGTCACAATTGAGCATCTGAATGATGGAGAGGGAAACTCCCAAAGGAGGAGATGCCAGGGAGGAACAGCATTGGGGCTGGCTTGGTGCAGCAGCGATGGAACAGCTGCACTTGGTTCAAGCAAGGTAAGGTTTTTAAACCTTGTTGTTGGCACGGCAGTAGACAAGGTCCAGAATGTGGAGGATATCCAGTCTGGTGCATGATCCCTGGTTGACAGTGTACTGGGGTCCTTTGAAAAGAAGAGAAGAAAAAGAAAAATGTCAGAATGCAACAGCCTGGGCCTGATCTGATCCCAGCAAGTAATGTTCTCAACGACCTCTGCAAGAGGAACTGAAAAGGTTTGTGTCTGTGTCTAGGGAGAACAGCATCATCCCTGAGGCAAAAGAGCTCCTGGCTGGGTACAGACATCCTCCCTTTGCTTGCACTCACCATAAACTTCGTAGGTCTCGTAGGTTGTGAGGCCACTGCACAGAGTGGAGATCTCTTCTCCGTAAGACTGGAGGTTGAGGATGGGTCTCTTGATGACGTAGATGATCTCCTTTGAAGGTCTTCCTTGAACCTGCTGGAACTGAACACAAAATGACATCACTCAGCAAGTGCAGTGCCTCCATCCATTTTATGCTAGGCAGATCCCTGTTTCTGGAATGGTGCCTTGCTGCTTGGTGCTTCCCTCACAGCTGTACTGGGCACTGTCTTGTCACCTGCTGTGTGACTCTGGGCCTGTGGGTTTCAAGCTTGTGAAAACAGCCATGGCTGTGACTTCAGTTTCCTTTGCAGGACTGTACAAGCTCCCAAGAAAGTCCTCCTCTGGAATCTTACCCTGTTCTGTTCAGCCAATCTGGGGAGAGCATCAAAGGTGGGCACCAGCTTCCTGTTCATGGTGGAAATGTAGCAAACTCCCTGTGACGTCACTTTGGTCGCAATCACGCCCTGCAAAATGAAGTTAGGGACAAGTAAGGATTGAAGGAAAGAAGATGGAATAAAGTCTGTATGAATGAGGAAAGAAATGGGGAGACTTTTTTGGAGTCTCAATGCTAAGTGGAAAGAAGCAAGTCCTGTAGTGTGCTCAGCTTTCCGGGAGCTGGTCTCCGTTTGCTGATCCAGCCCCGTGCCACTCACCGTCCTGTAGTTCCAGATGGATTTCCATGGCCTCAGGATGCTTGTCTGGTCGATAACTGCCACACGCAGTTGCCTTTTGAGGGTCAGAATTTGGGTGCCTACAATAACTGTGGTTTGCTGGTTCAGGCCTGGATTCTGGATGGAGAAAAGAAAATTGCACAAGACTTTCAGACTTTCACCTTACTTGGTCCCTTTCCTCCAGAGGGACAGGGACAGAAGCAAGGAGTACTCAGCAAGCAGGGAATACAGGAAGAGCAGCAATTTGTGTGTGGTGGTCCAGGGTGCCCGGGACCACGTTGTGATGTCAGCAGCTGCCAGCACTGTGTTTGGTCTTGCTTCCAAGTGCAGCGAGTTGGGATGATCAGGAGCTCCCAAACCGTACCTGAGAGTTACCCGGCCCGGGGAACACCGGCCCTCCGGGGTACACCGGCCCTCCGGGGTACACCGGCCCTTCAGGGTACACTGGCCCTCCGGGGTACACATCCTGCCCAGGGAACACCTGCTGTCCAGTCTGTTGTCCAACCTGGAAGATGCCACAATTACCTGGTAAGAACTGTGGCCCAAAAGCAAAGCTACTGACCAAAGCCAATCATCTCCTGATCCTGTAATGAGGGATCCAAAGCAAGACCCTTTGAGCTCTCCTGGATTGCAGCAGGCTGTGAGCCACTCTCTGAAAACCTGAAACTGCTGTGACCTTGGAGTTGTGCAGGATCCAGAATGACTCATTTCAGGAGAAATTGGTGTAGACAGCAGGATGCTGCGTCAGGATTCAGAACCAATCTCAGCAAGAGAGTCTCCTATACCCTCTTTGTCTCTGGTCTCTCTGGGAATCATTCTAGCTCCATTCGAACTGCATTTGCCTCTCTCTATTTCTGCCATCCCATCAGAGAGAGAGGGAACTTTGCCGTTGAACTTTGCTGAGTTGCCCTTTTCCAGCTTCCTATTAAAATCCCTTTTGCTAGTCATGGATGAGTGATTGAAACACTCTCCCGCCACAGCGTGCAGCTGCCTCACTCTACTTACATAAACTGCGAGGGCTGGAGCCAGGAAGAGTCCGAGGAGGACGGTAGTCACAATCTGAAATGGAAATGGAAAGAAAAAGTGGAGCTGCAGCTCTGGCTGTGCAATCCAGCATGAGGATCCTAGAGGCTTTTCCCTCTCCTGATCAGGTAGTGAATTGCAAGGGCCCTCTTTTGCTTTCCTATTGGAATGAGGAGAGTCACCTCAAGTGCCTCATCCTTGCCTTCCCCTAGAATAATGCCAAGCAGACACATGGGCAGTTGTTGTTTACAGAGCTGAATCTGGAGGTGCTGATGGGTTCATAGGTTCTGTGCTGCTCTTTCTAGAGCAGAAAGATCTCCCCCAGGAATGCCTCTTTGGTAGAGAGAGGCATAGGCAGTTCTGAGAGGTAAAGACAATGATTGGCATCAAAGCTGTATTTCAGAAGAGGAAAAAAGAGCATCTATACTCACAGTGCACTTCATCCTGACTGCAGAGCTGATGCTGGTGCAGGTGGAATGAAGGCTGTGACCTGTCCAGCTTATATACGTTTGGAGAATCAGATGTGGAAGCAACAAGTGTTGAAAGAAAATAATTCTGTAATTTGTATCCCTGTCCCTTTGTCACCAGTACTAATTTCCTGCTGTAACAACTTCATTAATATGGGGCCTGTACTTCTGCAAATTTGATCTGCCATATTCTGATAATCATTAGATAAGGATCCATTTGCAGTGAACAATTGATTCTGTTTTGTTGTAACTTTCTGACCTCTACTAATCACTTTTGAAAACTGACATCAAAACCTAAGCCCAGAGATAGCCCAGGGCCTAAAAAACCTTCCCAAAAGCCTTGGAGTAGGCAAAATAAATAAGAGCCCCTGTGCTTTCCAGAACATTCTGTGTTTTACCCTGTAACCGTAGGGCCAAGCAAAACCTATGGTCCAAAGACAACACTGGCTCTGAGAGTGGCTTTCCCCTGAAGAGGTTGGGCCAGGCTCTGGAGGTCATCTCTGTGCTACCTGGGGGAACTTGAATGCAATATCTCTTACCGAGCTTGGGCCATGGTCCTCCAGGGCTCCAGAAACACTTTTTCTGGTGAAGGCAGGATGGAATAAGGGAATAGGGCTGTGGCTGTTTTGTCTTAGGAAAAGTGTAGGTTAAGGTTGGAATAGGAGAGGAGATTGTCTCCAGGACCACCTGGCAACCTGGTCAGGACCTTTTTTTTCTCTATTGCAAGCATATTGGTGCTTCTCCATGGAGGTGCTACAATATTTGTGGGTGCAGTTTTGCATTGGTTTTACTGTCAGATGGACCCCAGTTAAACAGCCCAATCCCCCTTTCTTGACCAGCACAGGCTGCTGCATCCTTTCTTTTGAGTAAGGAACATTGTAATACTTTGTATGTTCATAAGAAGTTAAAATAGAAAGAACTCCCCTGACCTTATTTCTGTAAGTCTGGGCTTCAGAACACATTGTCTTCAAGATGCCTAAGCAGTAGGTGTAGCACCATGTGCTCCTCGTGGAGGCAAGTAATTGCTTAAGACAGCATGTGAAGTCTGACTGGGAAACCATACAGCAGGAAGTCAAAATGCCCAAACTGGATTTGGCAAGGGCTCCAATTCAGCAACTTGTCTTTGGAATTGCTTGCAGTCTTCTACAGGATGGATAAAAACATAGCACAGACCAATGTGGATTGATGATAAATTTTATTGAGACCAAAGAGGTTCTGCACAGAGCAGAAGAGACAAATGAAAGTCTTGTTCCTCGGGACAGAGTTCTGTGAATTTTCTTCCTCCATTATTCCTCTGTCAGGAATAATTAATCACAGTAATGAACAGGAATTTCATTAACCTTAATTGTAAAACATGAAACTGCTTGCTCTGAGAAATTGAATCCTGAAAGAAAAGGAAAAACTGATTAGATTGGGAGTGAGAATGTAAGGGAACAAAGGACCTGAACTGGTTCCATCTTAATGTTGGAACTGTACCAGGAAATGTCACCTCACACTGAGCTGCCTCTTTTGAAATTTCAGAGACTCACCAACTCACCATAGTTGGACTCATACACTACATGCAACTATTGGTGCAATCTTTTTATACAAACCTAAGCAATAAACTATGTTTTGAATCTCAAATCATGCTGTCGCAGAACCCATGCCAGCTTGGTGCTGTATATGCATGGAATTGCCTAACATAACTGAGACTTGTGTCAGCAGCTAGAGCCCAAAACCTTCATGCCACAGCCTGGTGTCTGGGTTCTACACAGCAGAGGGGCAGACCTGCTGTCTTTCCTTACACACAAGTTCCCTGATTGATAAAAGTCATAGAACAGCAATGGATTTCAGTGATCAACTTGGTTATATTTGCTTCAAACATTTTCCTTGTTAATCCTTCTTTGGGTACACCAACCCTGTTTCTGGTGTGCTCACCTGGAGCTGGCTAAGCAAAGTAGGAGGGAAATCCTCTGCACAGAGGCACAAGGTTTGGGGTCTGTTTGTGGAGACAAGGAAGTGATTCTCCCTGGATGGAGGGTGGTGAGGATGAGGTTCTTAGGTATCAAAGAAAAAAAGCCAGAAACCAGCATTTAGAAAAACCTAAAAAGGAGTTCAGAATCTGTAGCCACAACTTTGATAATGTGGAAAGCATTAGATGAGGGCAATGGAACTTGTGAATGTCTGCAGAAGTCCTGGAGTCACCTCGTCTTGATGAGGAACTTTTGTTCTCGGAGCCTTTGCTTCAATCATTTTCCTCCTTACTGCTAGCCTTGTTAATCTTTCTTTGGGTAAACCAACCCTGTGTCTGGTGTGCTCACCTGGAGATGGGTAAGCAAAGTAGGAGGGAATTCCTCTGCACAGAGCTTGAATGCGTTTTCCATACGGCTTCAGGCTTTGGAGGGCCTTCGTAGAGATAATGAAACGATTCTCTCTGGGTGGAAGGTAGTGAGGATGAGGTCCCTAAGCATCAAAGAAACAAACCCAGAGAACAGCATTTAGAGAAACTAAAAAAAGGAGTTCAGAAGCTGCAGGCACATCTTTGATAATGGGGAAGGGATTAGACGAGGGCAGTGCAATGTCTGCAGAAGTCTCAGAGTCACTTTGTCCTGCTGAGGAACTTCCATTCTTGGAGCCTTTGCTCTTTGCCTGTGGGGAATGAGACCTTTGCAAATGCAGTTGATGAACTTTCTCAGCACTTTCTTTCCCCATCCTACCTTGAATCGCTGATGTGGTTCTTTAAACCAGAAGCCTCTGCCCATGTTAGAGATGATGCAGGTGTTTTTGGAAAGCACCTTGGTTGCAACATAGCCCTGTTGAAGGAGGGAAAAAAGATTTTTGTTGCAAACAATCCTGGGTGAAAGATGAGCAGACTGCCAGAGAGAAGCCCTGTTTGCAAGAAGGACTTTGCACAGTACAAATAATCCTGGGGGAGGAAAACAGCCTTTTTGCAATGACATTGCCTAGGGAAATGCTCCTGGAGGCCAACAAGGGACTTTGGTTAAAGGCACAGTCAGTTGCCTCCTCCAGAAATGCCATGGCTAAGATATGTTGTACTGCTTAGGTCAGGTGAAGGAGTCCACTGCTGGAAACGTGAGTACTGCACCCAGTACAGCAACAGGAATCAAAGGGTTAAATGAGAAAGTTCTTCAGCACCTCCTCTAAAACCTCCTGAAGTTTTCTTGAATCTTTGAAGGTTTTTCAAAACCCTTTTATTGATTTTTCCCTTTTCCTGAGCCACGTTGGCAGCTACTCACACTTTTGATGTCCCAGAGCGTTTTGAAGTCATTGAAGCCTCCGGTGGCAGGGTGATGAGAGTTTCCACCTTGGTGTCCATTCAGGTTTTTCTCTCCATTCTGGTTTTTGGAAAAGATGAAAGGAGATGAGGGTTTCAGTTTGTGGGTTCCCAGTAGTCTTGCACTCAGTCAAGCAGCAATTCTGGTAACCAGGCTTTGAGAAAGGATTGCTCTTTGAGGTCGGATGAGGGAGGAGATAAATTCTGGCCATAGAGGAGAGAGTGGGAAGCCATCAGGACTGTTGTGTCCAACCTCCCATTCAGACTTTGTCTAGGCCTGGTGTACCAAGCACGGAAGTATATTCTGTGGTCTCAAACAATGCAGTTTCCTGCTGAGTAGGAGACCTTAAAATACAGCTTTATTCCCAGACACCTATGTCTGATGCATCTGCCTCATGAAGACAAAGAAGTGTTAACAGTGCTGCTCTAGTCCCCTCCAGTGCAGAACGGCTGTCAGACCAGGTGGGAAAGGTGAGACCATTTCCTTTGAACACTACTTTCAAAGTTCAACACTCAGCTGGAGGTTCAGAGCCAAATCTGCAGGAACAAACTCTAGGAAAAGTAAAACCATTCCTTATTGCTCTTCCCCTTTGCAGGCAGAGGATTATTTACAGCATTTCCCTGTATGTTGTGGTCAGATCCCTCCTGCCAATATTTGTTTCTCTCCACACAGTCACAGAATCATTAGAATTGTTTTGGTTGGAAAAGACCTTTAAGATCATTGAGTCCAACCATTGACCTTACAGCACCAGGGCCTGAAAGCTGTGGCCACACATTTTTCATGCTTGCCTCAAGAGATTTTGTGTGGATTTCATAGCTAGCAGCTGCCTTTTCCCCTTGGTGTCCCAAGCACTGAAGTATTTTCTGTGGTCTCAGACAATGCATTTCCTGCAGACCTTCAAACACAGCTTTATTCCCAGACACCTGTGTTTCAGAGGCTGTAGCAGTGGAGAGCTGTGTGTAGCTCTGTACTCACCCTGTCAGCAAGAACTGGAGCCAGGACAGCTCCAAGAAGAGCAACAGTCACAATCTGAAATGAACATGGAAATGCACAGCACTTTAACATCCTGACTCATTACTTGCTTCAGATTATTTGCTGTCTTGAGATCATGTTGGCTTCCTGCCTAACTCTGTGCATATGCTCAGCAATTTTCTGAAGCAGGCTCTAACTCTAGAGCACTTAATGGGCAGAAGAATTTTTTGTTAGTAAGCTTACAAAAGATCTTCAGTTCCTAGAAGTGCTTCTGAAGCTCAGCAGTGCACTTGACACAGGGAAGAAGACAATTTAAACACAGTGGAATTTAAAATCTGTGCAGCCCCAGTTCAGTAAACCCCTTGGACAAGGGAGTATGAGGTATTTTGTTTAAGAGAGTGTGAGCTCTTCACCCAGAGGTGTTGATTTCCAACATGGAAAAGACCCAGTGGTGAAGGCTTGCGATGTAGAAACAGGACACAGCTCTGTGCTTGAAACACAGCAGAGATGGGGCCTGAGCATCCCCCTGAGCATCTGCACAGTTGTTTATCTGCAGAAAAAAACCCTTATGCTGTTTAGGACTTCTGACAGCTTGAATCTTATTTAAACTGGGATGATTTGTCCTTCTATGACTAGAGCTGCCTTAACAAATTATTTCTTTAGCCTGAAGAGAATGTGAGACTAGGAAGAGTACCATATCCATGGAATTGGTCACAAAGTTCATCTCCTTCAAGGGAGGATTTCTGGAGAAAGGTCCAGGAGTGACTGAGAGAATTTAGGACTTACAGTTTAGAATTTGTCCTGCATCAGAGAACCACACTGCCATCTGACACCTGTGCCATGAGCTTCTAGAGCCTGCCGAGCTGACTGACTGGCACCTGAGCTGTGGCTGAGGGAACGTTGCCCTTTCTCCTTGTGGCAGAGCACTTCTCCATCCACGTTTGTATAGGCAGCTGGAGTGAAGTCAGTGCCAAAAGTGCAGTTTCCTCCCTGCAGCCCTGACCCATTTGGCATTTTTACTCTGTGCTCCCTGCATCAATCAGGAGCAGTTTGCTAGGAACAAAGAAAGGCTCAAACTCATTTTAGAACCTTCCAGCAGTAGCAGTTTTACGATAAAATGAAATTTATACTTACATAGAGCTTCATTGTGATGCTAGGCAGGGGAAGATCTGCTGCTAATGGCTGTGTACTCTTACTTTTTATACACTCATATCCCAGCCTTCAGTCTCCCCAAGGGTTTGCCTTGCTGGCACGTGCCCTGTGTTCACAGGATGGTGACGAGTTTCCTGGGGAAGTGCTCTGATAAGAGGAGGCTTTGATAGCAGCCTGATTGAATCCATTGCACACAAGAAGATGAAAGAAAACTTGTCATGGTAAGATGAATGTACTTTGTAGTAACTTCTAAGTTAGAAGGAAAGTAAAAATCAGAGCCAGAGAACAGCTGCCTGATAGCGTCTGTGGTGCTGCTTGGTGCCTGCGTGGCAAAGGACTCAGTCTAATATTTTAATCATAGCTGATGTCCTCTGTGAGGCACCTCAATGGAGGAGGTAACCTTGCTGTGATAAAGATGGTAAATCAGTCCCCAAATTCATGAGGTTGGTTCTAGATCATAGAAATTAGTAAGCTCTTTTGGTAACCTTCCTTTTGGAGCTCAATCGGTGAGGATCTGGGTTTGTTTTGTAGCTCTGCCTGTTTCAGAAGCAGCACATTCAGAGGCACTTCTTTAGCAACTCCCAAAGTGCTTCTTCCAAAGCAGAGTCTCTCTCTCTGCTCTTTGTGCACTTTGCTGTAGCTCAGTGTGGGTCTGTGCCCTTCATCTTCCTTTTTGTCACCACAGTGGCATGATGAGGACTCAGTGGCATTATGAACTAATTTCTCCCAACAAAGTTCTCTGCTGTCCTCAGATGCTGAGGCTTCTGGTCACAGCTGTTCTTGGAGAGGCCAGGAGGCCTTACTTCAGTTGAGAAGATGAGGCCAGCTTCTCCTTTACACCAGTGAGGGCCACACTTTGCCAGTCAGCTGCCACCTGATGCCCTGCTCAGACTACATGAGCACAGGGAGGTGCTGCAGTCTGCCAGCACTGAGTGGAGAGTTGCCTTTCCTCTGGCTTGCACCTACTTTGCACAAGGTGTAAAATAGGTGAACAAAAGTCACATTATTCAGGGAAAAGGTCTGCAGTTCTTGCTGGGCTGGCTTGTGGATGCCAGATGGAGGCTAAGGACATACCAAGGAACACCTGAAAGTCTTGCTTTGGATGTCAGGGAATCCTCTTGGAGTCTCTGGAAATGTGACTGATGGACTGGTTCTCCAGAAGGACCTTGAGAAGCTGAGCTGTGTTGCACTGATCCCTGCAGAGGCCTTAGCACAGAGCTGGGAAGCAGTTCTGTCCATGTGTCCCAATGGCCATCACCAGTTGGGCCACTACAGGAATGTGTCACACTTGGAGTCCTGACTCTGAGTCTTCCCTCAGCTTCAGACTGCTGGAGCAGGTTGCAGGGCAAGCACACAGCTGCAGTGTTTGACATTCCCAACAGCTCACCAGAGTAATGCCAGGGGTAGAAGCCAGGAACAGGGGCAGGAGGGTGCCTGGACTGTGCAAGATACTCTTCCTCTCCCAGTACAAGGTGGTCTCAGGCTCCACTCAAGGCATTCTGTGTCCCTTCTAAGTTCTTGTACTGCTGTGCAGCAACCTCCCGAGGCCAAGAGCTGTTCCCCTCCTCAGCCTTTGCTCACATCAGTGTTTGGTGCTGGGCACACACTTCCAGAGAGGCAGAGGTTTTTCTGCCTCTCACTGCCTAGGAAGGATAACACTGCTGCAGCTGTTCCTGGATTCATGCTCAAAGCTTGGTTTGATTTTATTGGTAACTTCCAGCATGTGCTTCATTCTGCCTGACCTCTCCTTGTGCCACACTGATTTTTCTGGTCTGTGGCATGCCTGGCCAAATGCAAATGGAAGCCTGGAGAATTTTATTGATTTTTTGGAGGTGTTTCTTCATTCTTTTCTCCCACTGCCTGCTCCCTCCTTGATAAAGTAAATATTCCTGAATGGAACCTGCAAACCCCCATGAGTCATGAGGAGAGTCGACAATGATAGCATAATCTCACCTGAGCTTGACTGAATCTATCTCCCTTATGTGTTGAAATTCCTGTTTGCCAATCAAACTGAATTGGTACAATTGCTCTTTTCATTTGATGCTCAAAGTTCCTTTGTCTATATGATTTTTAGAAGGTAACAGTGGATGGGTCAAATTATTCTGGGTATTTTACTTACACAGGTTAAGAGTGATTTGGGATCTTAATGATTTTCCATCCAGGTACATTAAGATGTATTTGAAATATTTGACATTATGAAAATAAGAGAAATTAATTTCCTGCCACAATAAACATTGCTGTGCTCTAACAAACCTTGATGCTCTACAGAGCAGAAGCTTCTGTTTCTTGGGTGTTTTTCAAAAGAGTCTATGGAACACAAGGGCCAGTGGAAAGTTAATTTAAACTTTAGTTTAAAACCATTTCAAACTCAATAAAGGTTTTTGCTTTTTGTGTGCTGAAATCCAATGTTTCTGATTTATCTATGATCTTAGAAACCAAGACTCTGTTGAGAAGAATGGACAGAGGCAGCATTCAGGAACTCTAAATGTGCTATCTTGTTATATGTGCTCTGATATATTGCTTAGCAGCACAGCTTTGTTATGCTGAGATAACATTTTGTGTGCAGAGCTGGGTGGAATATTTGCAAACCTGCAAATACCTTTTTTTTTTTTTTTTTTCACTAGGGCTTGTTTGCTGAGAGAGATTTCCATACAACCACTCTCACCTTTTCTCTGGTGACTGAGTTCAGAAGTGTGTTGGCTCTTAGGTGGAGCTCTCATTTTATTAGACAGGAACAAGCCACAGCTATGAGATTCTTGCAGATAGGATGTGATTTGTCAAGGATCCTGCTCTGGCTGATATGGAATCAGAGCTGAAGAAGGGTCCAGGTGAGGTTGTAGTCCCAGGAGAAGTCTTCTTGTGGCAATGTCCTGAGGTCATTGACATTTTCATAAAACACAGAGAAGAGTGGCAGCTGTTCACACCTTGTGTGAACCACACACCCTCTGAAGCTTCATGGAACTCCTTTGGCTGCTGAGGAGGTTAGAAGTTACTTGGATTGTCTTGTGAAGCACAACTCTTGTTCCTAATTGCATCACAGATTTCACCCTTCATGGCAGCTGGCCAAAGCCAAGCAGCACTGGGAGCTGGGACTCTTGAGCTTGGAGCAGAGGAGCCTGAGAGCTGCCCTCATTCATGTTTGTAAGGGCAAGTGTCAGGAGGATGGAGCCAGGCTCTGCTCAGGGATGTCCAAGGACAGCACAAGGGGCACTGGGGGCAAGCTGGAGCAGAGGAGGTGCCAGGGGAACAGAAGGGAAAACTTTGTCCCTGTGAGGGTGCTGAGCCCTGGAGCAGGCTGCCCAGAGAGGTTGTGGAGTCTCCTGCTCTGGAGACTTTCCAGACCCACCTGGATGTGTTCTGGGTGACCTGCCCTGGGTGATCCTGCTCTGCTGATGGGGTTGGACTCAATGATCTTTCCAGGCCCCTTCCAACCCTACCATTTTGTGATTCTATGATTCTGTGCTTGTTAAGAGCTCTTGTGTGTGTGTGTGTCAGGTGGAAGACACAGCTGAAGGCTGAGTCTGAGCAGTGCCTGGCCTGCAGGCCAGCACCACACAGGTGTCTCTTCCAGGAGCTGTCTGCAGACTATCAGACTGTCAGGGATTGTATTTCAGAAGACAAACTGCAGTTGGTATGAATGAATAGCAGAGTTATTCCTGATGCCATTTAGTTCTGGACAATATCCTGTTAAATATTTGTTAAATGGAACCAGCAAAGAGTGGGAACTCCTCTGCAGTTCAGAGCAGTAAATAAAGGCCATTTGTGGAGTGATTGATGTCACAAAAGCTGACTACTGAGTCCATTCAGCATATCAGGGCCAGGTTATCTGTGCCAGCCCAAAATTCAGATATGAGGCTTACCTCAGCCTGCTGTGTAGATATTGACCTGCTGGAGTCACAAAGAAAAGTCCTGACGAGTGTTTCCCACACCTCCAGCAAGGTATAAAAGTTGAAGGTCTCTGGGATTTCCTTGCATTCTTACCTTCTGCAGCCTCTTGTCCCATCTGCCAGAAAAATGCACGGACTTGTGAGTATCTCCATTTGTGCTGGACTTGTGTTGCTGAAAGAGCCTTATTTTAATGTCCAAGAGGTAGAGAAGATGCTCAGGTGGTGCAGTGCTGGGGCTGCTGTCGTCTGTGTGTTGTTCATTTGGGTTGTTCAGTGAGGAGCTTGTATTTGCTGGGGGTGCAGTAATCCTCTTGGAGTCAGGGGAAGCATCACTTGAGCAAAGAGTGCAGAGCTGGATGACAGATCAGAAGGGGGGGAGGGTGGGCTGTGATTTGCTCATTTGGGTATTAGAGGAAATCAGGAATTAGAATGGCACCAAGGAGTGACTTCTGAGCAATACAAACCCTGCAGTGGTTAAGTTATCGTTCTGCTTTTTCAGTTACAAAAAAAAAGAGCCCAGGAGGAGGAGTTTTGCAATGAAGAACTGTGAATATTTTCAGCTAAAGCAGGTGCTGAGTGGGTCACTGCTCAGACTGATGCTGCAGCTGCTTCCTTCAGCTCCTGGGCTGTTGTTTTTCTGGCACTGCCTAGTGTTTCTCTCCAGTAAGGATCTTATTCCTTTCACAGGCTGCAGTTCTCGTTTTGCTGGGAGTCCTCTGGACTCAGGCTTCTGCATTGCAGGTAAGTAGCCTGAGAGGCTTTCCAGTTGCTCATTTAACTTGTAGTGGATCTCTGGACAGGGGGTGAATAAAATAGGAGGCAAAGCACAGAAGGATATAACAAGATGCAAGGTGACAATGATGTAAAACAGAGACAGTTCTGTGCAGGTGCAGAGTAACAAAACATTTGGGGTGCATATGTCCCCTGAGCTCAAGCTAAAGTTTGGAGGCTCTTGCAGTCTCCTGCCTGTCCCTGCTGCCATGCATGTCTGGAATGCCTTCTGCTGTTTTCCCTTACCTGCAGTTAGGGCCTGTCCTCTCCTTTCTCACCCTGATTCACTCTTGCATAACTAATTTCCACCTTGAGAGCCTCCTGTGACACTGCTAGAGGGTTGTTAAGGGGTTTGCTATTTACACCTAGCAGTCATAGTTTATTTCAGAGAATGATGGAATTGTCTCAGTTGGAAAAGTTCTCTGAGACCATCCAGTCCAACACCAACCCAGCCCCACCATGGCCACCAAACCATGTCCCAGGTGCCATGGCCTCAGGCTTCTTGAACACCTCCAGGGATGGGGACTCCACCACCTCCCTGGGCAGCCTGTGCCAATCCCTGACCACTCTTGCAGCAAAGACATTTTTCTCATTGCCAACCTAACCCTCTCCTGGCACAATTCCAGGCCATTTCCTCTCATTCTTTCATCTGACTTGAGAAAATATTTGTTTGTTTCACACCTTTTGAAGGCTGTAAGCCAGCTGATGAACAATGTTTTTGTGTTTTTGCCAAAGACCTATGTCCTGCACGAGCCTGGCAGTTCCTATGTGACAGGGACCATGACTATCCACAGTGAGAATCAGATTGCTGAAGTCCATGTCCGTTCTGGCATCTACTCCTCTGATACCATTTTTGACTACTCAAAGGTAAGTAAATCTAAGACTCTGCCTAGACTTCATCTCTGAGGAAGATTTTAAACTCAGAAATTATTTTAGTGTCTTCCCATTCTAAGTTGTCCTGCAGCAGTGTTTCCTTGAAGACTCCCATCACCTTTCCTCCTCTTTGGCTATCTCTGAGCTTCACTCATATGATGGTGCAGTTTAGGACACTTGTAGTGGAACCTGTGGTGGCAGCTTATGAAAGTGAGCAGAATGTCCCTGACCTCAGTGAGGTCAGAGTTGAGAATGAGCTGCCATGGCTCACGTGCAGCAAGTGCAGCAGAAGTCTCATGGATGAAGCTGGGCAGGTTGCTTCCTTTCCCCAAAGGTGACAGTGGAGATGCAGTCATTCCACCACAGCAGCTCCTGTAGCCACTTGGTGTTTCCTCTGGATTGTCCTAAAGAGAATCAGCTACTGCTGATTCTGGTGGCCATTTGTAATTACCAGGAGCACCCAGGGCAGTTCACACAGGAACACATCCAGGAAGATTCTGAAAGTCTTCAGAGAAGGAGACTCCACAACCTCTCTGGGCAGCCTGCTCCAGGGCTCCTGCACCCTCACACTATGTCCTCCTGTTGAGATGGAACCTGCTGCATTCCAGCTTGTACCTCTTGTTCCTTGTCCTATCACTGGGCACCCCCCAAAAGACCCTGGCCCCTTCATCCTGACACCCACCCCTCAGCTATTGATAGACATTGATCAGATCCTCTCTGCCTTCTCTTCTCCAGACTAAACAGCCTCAGGGCTCTCAGCCTTTCTCCACAGCAGAGATGTTCCACTCCCTTCAGCATCCTCATAGCCTCCCCTGGACTTCCCAGCAGGTCTCTGTCTCTCTTGAACTGGGGAGCCCAGAACTGGACACAGAATTGCAGCTGTGGTCTCAGCAGGGCAGAGCAGAGGGGCAGCAGAACCTCCCTAGCCCTGCTGCCCACATTTCTCTTGATGCACCCAAGGCTGCCATTGGCTCTCTTGGCCCCAAGGACACTTTGCTGTCCCATGCAGAACTTGCTGCTCACCAACACTCCAAGATCTTTCTCCATGGAGCTGCTTTCCAGCAGGACAATAATTAATCAGCTAACTCTCTCCTTTCCCCCACAGGGGTATATTGCCACCAGGCTGTTCTCACGCCAGGCCTGCTTCATCCTGAAAATCAACAACAAATACATCCCCAAGCTGCAGGAGATCGGGCGCCTGGCCTTTGAGAGAGAGGTGACTGTAGGGGAACCTGCAGTGTGCAGGGGAAGGGCTCCTGGGGGAGCAGGCTGTGCTGGGAGCTCTCTGCTCTGCCTCTGCTCAGCTGCTCTCAGGGGTGCCTCTCACTGTGATGGCAGTGATGAGCAGATCTGACAAGACAGAACTTCAGGGCAGCATCATGTGGAACATGCTCTTAATGAGCAACCCTGGCCCACCTGCAGGTCTGTGGGGGGTTGTCATTGTGACTAGACCTGTGAGGTCCCCTGAGCTTGGAAGCAAGGCCATTGGTCTGTTTTGAGGTGGTGACAAAATGCCTTTGCCTCTCTGGCCTTGTCATGCTGATATGCTGAGCTTGATATAACTTGAAATAAGTCCGTGTGCAGAACAGAGTTTAGACATCAATTTGCTTAGCCCAGACTTTGACTTCTCCTGTTCAGGCAAAGGTGACTGGAGGTGCTGCCTTCCCTTCTCACCCATTTTGTGACAGGCTGGCATTATCATCACTTCCTGCCAATTAACACCACAACTTTGCTGTGTTGGCAGAACTAGTGGCCAGCCAAGTTTGTTTCTGAATAGCTTCTGAAGCATTTCATGTTGTTTCTCTAGATAATGCTTTGTGTGAGGCAGAGGAAGGTGAGGCCTCATGGAATCAAAGTTTGGGTTGGGTTGGAAGGGACCTCCAAAGCTCATCCAGTCCAACACGCAGCAGGGACATCCTCCACTGGAGCAGGTTGCTCAGAGCCTTGTTGAGCCTTACCTTGAATATCTCCAGGGATGAGTCCCAGTCACCTCCCTGGGCAACCTGTTGCAGTGTTCCAGCAGCCTCCTGGTGCAGAACTTGTTCCTCCTCACATCCAATATAAATCTGCTCTGATCTCAAACCATTGCCCCTGGTCCTGTCCCTGCAGGCCTTTGGGAACAGTCCCTCTGCAGCCTTCTTGTAGCCCCTTCAGGTACTGGGAGGCTGCTCTGAGGTCTTCCTGGAGCCTTCTCTTCTCCAGGCTGAACACCCCCAGCTCCCTCAGCCTGTCCCCATAAGGGAGGTGCTCCAGCCCCCTGATCATGTTCCTGGCCTCCTCTGGACCCTCTCCATCAGGTCCATGTCCTTCCTGTGTTGAGGGCTCCAGAGCTGCACACAGCACTGCAGGTGAGGTCTCCCCACAGCAGAGCAGAGGGGCAGGATCACCTCTCTCCATCTGCTGCCCACCATTCCAGATCACATTGGACAGGGCTCTGAGCAGTCTGATGTCCCTGAGGGTGTCCCTTCTGACTGCAGGGGGGTTGGACTGGATGAACTTTAAAGGTCCCTTCCAACCCAGCCCATTTTATGATTGTAGATGTGGGGATTGTTCTCAAAGGGTGTCCTAAGAATGAACTCAAAGCTACATTGCTGATGCTTTCTCACATTTCCTTTCCAGACAATGAAGTCAATCTACTCTCCAAACAATGTGTGGGTAGAGTTTCAGTCTGGTCATTCCCTCTTTGGGAACATCAAGAACTGGTTTCGCTACGGGGAAGCCATCAAACAGCTCTGCTCAGGGCTGCCTCTCTACGAGCTGGTAAAGACCCAACGTAAGTGACAAGGCCAGGCCATGGCTGTGCCTCTGCACCTTCCTGTCCTCTACACCTAAGTCCAGGTGATAGCTTTGGGGCAGAAAGGTAGTGCCCTGTTTTAGAGAGGAGTAAAGTGCCCAGCAGGATTGAGATCATAAAGCTCTGGGGATGCCCTGGAAACATCTGGTAAAGGCCATTGGTTACCGTCAGGCATCTAAATATCTGCAGCAGCTGTGCCAAAGGGGTTAGCCTGGTGTCAGAGGAGGTCAAGCCACTGAGTAGCAGCTGTACCCAACTTCTGCCCCAGTGACACACAGGGCATCTCCTGCAGGTCACTTCTGCCCCAGTGACACACAGGGCATCTCCTGCAGATCACTTCTGTCCCAGTGACACACAGGGCATTTCCTGCAGGTCACTTCTGTCCCAGTGACACACAGGGTATCTCCTGCAGCCACTTACATCCCAATGACACACAGGGCATCTCCTGCAGGTCACTTCTGCCCCAGTGACACACAGGGCATTTCCTGCAGGTCACTTCTGTCCCAGTGACACACAGGGTATCTCCTGCAGCCACTTACATCCCAATGACACACAGGGCATCTCCTGCAGGTCACTTCTGCCCCAGTGACACACAGGGCATTTCCTGCAGGTCACTTCTGTCCCAGTGACACACAGGGTATCTCCTGCAGCCACTTACATCCCAATGACACACAGGGCATCTCCTGCAGGTCACTTCTGTCCCAGTGACACACAGGGCATCTCCTGCTGGCCAGTGTTCTAGCTGCTGTGTGCAGGTTGTGGGAAAGGAGGAGCACAAAGGTGCTTTAAAGCTATGCAGCTATTTCCACCCTTTGGAGTGACACCATGAAAGTTTCACATTGAGACCAAAAGGAGCCTCCAACAGAGCCATAACTGGGGGCTGAAATTTGTGTGGTTTTCCTTGCTGTATCCAGGGATCTTGTCACTGATTAAATCTTCATGTTCTCCTTTCTTTTAGCACCACTGAATCCTAATGGCTGTGCCAGTGCAGGGATTCCAAGCATTTTGGGTCTTAAAATCTGTGAAAAACTCCAGTAGGATGGGTTTTGGCAGTTCTGCTGCTGGAAATGGCTTGACTCTTTGCATGCTGTTGTGATGGTGCCCAAGTTCAACCAGAACAAAACTTCTTTTGCCTATCCTAAGATTCAAGTGCAGCAAACCTGTGATGTACAAATAAAGATGATGCAATAATTAAAATGCTTTGTCTTTTTTATCTGTCCAAAATCAGAGTGGAAATTAAGTTGTTCTTGCTGGTTTTCCTACAGAGGAGGTACTTTTGCCTTTGGTGCATTCATAGAATCAGAGAATGGCTCAGGTTGGAAGGGGCCTCCAAAATAATCTACTCCAACCCCAATGTCATGGGCAGGGACAGCTCTCAACTAGACTCAGCTACTCCAGGCCTCATCCAACCTAGCCTTGAACACTTCCAGGCAGGAGGCAGCCGCAGCCACAGCCTCCATGGACAGCCTGTGCCAGACTCTCACCACCCTCACACTGAACAACTTCCTCAGCTCCAGTCTAACCCTGCTCTCCCTCAGCTTCAAACCATTCCCCCTTGACTTGTCTCCAGACACCCTCAGGAAAAGTCTCTCTGCAGCCTTCCTGCTGTGGTGAAGGAACCATGTGCCCAGAATTATGCCCCCAGATGCCAGCAAACTTGTCCCAATATGTTTTGGTAAGTCCCCCCTTCCACCCTTCTTTCAGGAGAGGATGACCAAGGTCCAGGCACCAACCTGTCTCCTAAGGGGTAAACAACTGCATGCACCCATCCCATGGGATGCTCATGCTCTTGCCATCTAAGGGCATAACTCTAGCTTCACCCTTTCTATAGGCTGAAGCAGGTTGTTGACAAGTGTGCCCATTGGCCAGATGCAGCCTCAAGAAATCTATAAGTACTACTCCATTTGTTTACCAACTTGCTCTCTCCTTTTGCTTTCTCTTTGGTCGAGCTAAGGAAGCTCACAACCCCTAAGTCTTCTCACTCCCACATGCAAGCGTACTAGAGGCCTCTGCAACACAGAAAGAAGCCAGCCCCGAGCTGCTTGAGGAAGGATGATCCCTTCGCTGAAAGCTACAAAAGCCGGCGTTGTAAGCCCAGTTGAGAGGACTGGAGAGCCCCGAGGGTAAGCTTTAGCCCAGAAGGGGAGGGACTAGCCCAAGCCTGGCAGTCCAGATCTGCTGCAAGTATAAGCAGCTGACAAGCAGAAACGCATTCTGCATGACCCCTGTTGTTTGCAGGAGATAAGAGGAGCCGCCCACTGTTGCTGCTCCGCAGCCCTGCACTGTCAGGGTGATGTAACCTGGGATTTCCCCAGAGAAAGAGAGAGAGAAAGACATCCTCTCCTTTGAGATCAAGCCAAGGACTGCATCATAACCTTAATGGAAAGCAGTCGCCAAGAGATTCGGCATTGTCAGCTCACGCCGAGCCGAGGGGGAAGTGCAGCTTCACCGCACCCCTTCCCTGAAACCAATCTCCAGGATCAGAAACGTCCGACCCTGCCTACCAGGAACCATCACCTTGATCGCAAGGGCCGACCCTGAAGGACCTGGCCCCACTGTGCAGGACCACTCCCCCGGTCCGGCCCTGCCAGGCCAGCCCTCTGTTCAGGGAGCCGCTCTAACCCTGCCAAAGGAAAGTCACTCCTCCCACAGGTGGAGAAAGAAAGCCTTGCCTCACCCGTGGAGGCAGGAGGAAAAAGGAACTCACCACCTGGATGGACCAGCCCCGGGCAGACAGACAGGCAGCAGCGAGCAGCTGGTGTAACCCAGCAACTTGCCTCACTACAAAGCAAGACAGAATGTATCTTTCCATGTGTGCAACACTCAGTAACATTCATTTCAAAGAGCCCACGTGTAGTTGTATGATATCCCAGCTTGACTTGCCTCCTGATAACATTATCAATATCTCTGAACATAGTTACAGCCACCAAGCATCTTGTTGAGTCTCCATCTATTGGACACGTGGCAGAACTGCACCTTTCATTCCCTTAATTAGAAATTAATTCTTTATATATTCTAAGTGGATCAAATTGTATATACTAAACCAGTTATGGGAAGTATTTTTACAACCGTGCATTCGAATCAATATATAAAGGTGATTAATCAGTTATTCATAATTTTAATAATGAACAATTGTTTTCATAATTCATATTTCATAATTAATAATAATCCTCCACCCCTAATCACCACACCTGCAGGATCCATTCAGGTACTGGCAGGCAGCTCTGAGGTCCCCCTGGAGCCTTCTTCTCTCCAGACTGAACCCCCCCAGCTCCCTCAGTCTGGCCTCACAGCAGAGCTGCTCCAGCCCTTGCATCATCTTTGTGGCCTCCTCTGGCCTCACTCCACAGCTCTGTGTCCTTTTCCTGCTGGGGACACCAGAGCTGGAGGCAGGATTGAAGGTGAGGTCTGAGCAGAGCAGAGCCAAGGGGCAGAATCCCCTCTCCTGCCCTGCTGCCTACACTCCTCTGGCTGCAGCCCAGCACACAGCTGCCTGTGGGCTGCAGGAGGGCACTGTTGGCTCCTGGGGACCTGCTCAGCACCCAACACCTCCAAGGCTCCTTCTTCATGGTTGCTCTCAACCCACTCTGCACCAAGCCTGGAGCTGTGCCTGGGGTTGGCCCAACCCAGCTGCAGGACCTTGCACTGTGACTTGTTGAGTCTCATGTAGTTGTCACTGGCCCATGCTCAGGCTGCAGGATGGCCTAGGCATTGCTCTGTGCTTCATGTCAGTGAAGAAACTGTAACAGAAGAGAAGTTTTTCCAGTGGAGACCTTCCCTTTGGCATCAGCACCTGCCCTATTCAGGTGCTGACTCACCTTATGTACTAGAGGGAGGGAGCAAACAGAAGGAGAGATAAAGGGAGGTAACAGATCTGTTCTGCCAGCATTTGCAAACAGCCTGGAATTCTGCAGGGCCAGGGAGAATGCAGCAGTTGGAAGAGGTGTGGTTGGTCAGAGAGCTTTTTGCTCAAACCCAGCCAGAGGAGACTGTCCCAGGCCTAAAAGCTTTACAACCCAGAACAGAATCATCTTGTCACACACTGCCAGAGCACAGAGCTGTGACCACCTGCTGAGTGTTCCACGTGCCTTGGAGAGCAGTTTGAGTCAGGATCCAAGATGAAGCAGCATTACTGCTGCCTGCCTGCTCTTCTGGTGGATTCCAGGAGATCTTGGTTGGATTCACACCCCCTTCCCAGCAGTGTGTAGCTGGGGGCTGAAGGGTGAACGGTTGCTGTTTATTGGAGCCCTGACTGGTGCCAGAGGGCAGGAACTGCAGGAAACTGTTCCCAAGTCTGCAGTTTGTCATTGTCAGATCAGACACCTGGTCAAGCCATCTGCTCCTGAGCATTTCATCGTGAGGTGGAGCTGTTCCTCCAGGCTAATTGTAGTCACAACAGGCTGCAGGCGATGTTTCTGCAGCAGAATGTTTCTGCAGAGCCCAACCTGTGGTGGTTAAATGCAGGAATGCTGCTGGGTGTGTCTGCAAGACACTTGCTCAGATGTATTTTGAAGTGGAGCTCACTGGTGGGAAGTGAAGCTAGGAGCTGGAGTTGATGTTCCTGACTGATGCACAGGGGATGTGAAACACCTCAAAGCACAACCTGAGAGCACTGCTTGGCCAGAGAACTCCTGAGTGTTGTGGTTTTCAAAGAGCTTCTGAGGTTGCAGTGTCCACAGAGGCTGCTGTTTCAAGACCTTCAAAACTCAGTTGGAAGCCCTCAGGTAGTTTCCAAGTGACAACTGTGGCGTTCCAACTCTTTCCTTGTGTGTTCTCCTGCTGAGAAGGCACAAAGGTCATGACAAGTCCCTGTCCCAAGTCAGCCAAGCTCTTCAAAACATAGAAACTAGGTGGCTTAATTATCTCAGGCTTTATATAGCTTTGGATCATTTCTTTAGGGATGCTGACCCTGACATTGACTATCCAGGGAAACTCTAAAGAACAGACTGAAGCAGATCCCAAAGGAGCAAGTCCACAGAGGTGCAGGTTGGGTGTATGAACAGAGCTGAGCCTTGTTGTGCTAAAATTCAAAGTCACTGACAATAATTAGTCCATGCATTCTGGTCTCCTAATTGCAGGATGGATGATTCTAAACCTTCCTGAATGTGCAATGTAAGAGAGGTCCTTCGAGACTCCTCCTGCTGCTGCTACTTTGCTCAGAGTCATTTGCCACAAAGCAACCTTCTGCATACAAGATGCATTTATTCATGGCAGTGCTCTGAGGTGTGAGAGAGGTCTGAGTGAAACAGAACAGTGGTTAGGCCTGGTTCTACAAATACAGGGCTCAACTCTTCCACTGACCCCGGGGTAAAGAACATTACTAATGTGCAGAGACTCCTAGAGTCCCATTCTCCTCTGGCGCAGCTGCTTACAGATCATGCACTGGCAGCCCAGAAGGCCAAGGGCAGCCTGGGCTGCATCCAAAGCAGTGTGGCCAGAGATGGAGAGAGGAGATTCTGCCCCTCTGCTCTGCTCTGCTCTGGGGAGGCCTCACCCGCAGTGCTGGGTCCAGCAGTGGAACCCTGAACACAAGAAGGACCTGCACCTGATGGAGTGGGGCCAGAGGAGACCATAAAGATGATCAGGGGCTCGAGACCCTCTCCTATTGAGACAGGCTGGGGGAGCTGGGGGTGTTCAGTCTGGAGAACAGAAGGCTCTGGGGAGACCTTAGAGCAGCCTCCCAGTACCTGAAGGGGCTACAAGAAAGCTGCAGAGAGACTGTCCCCAAAGGCTGCAGGGACAGGACCAGGGGCAATGGTTTGAGATTAGAGAAGAGGTGATTTAGATTGGATATGAGGAACAAGTTCTGCACCAGGAGGCTGCATATTTGGGATCCTACTTTTTTTTTTTTTTTTTCAGGAAGTGTTACAGGCTCTGCTCACTTGTACTGTGGTATAGACCAAGGGGCAATGGATATAAACTCCCAGCACAGGAGATTCCACCTCAACATGAGGAGGAACTTCTGCACTGTGAGGGTCACAGAGCACTGGAGCAGGCTGCCCAGAGAGGTTGTGGAGTCTCCTTCTCTGGAGACCTTCAAGGCCCATCTGGATGTGTTCCTGCATGATACATGTGCTGGATTCTATGCTCCTGCTCTGGCAGGGGGGGTTGGACTGGAAGATCTCCAGAGGTCCCTTCCAACCCTTAACATCCTGTGAGCCTCTGATCTAAAGCTTGTGAACAAGCTTTTAGTATTTGCTGCTGCTAATTTTGAAAGTCACAACCTCAGTAGATTTGCACTCAGTATGAGAGCAAATAGTTCTACCAAGACCTCTGAAAAAGGCCTTGTGGTGAAGGCACCATGTGCCCAGAATTATGCCCCCAGATACCAGCAAACTTGTCCCAACATGTTTTGGTAAGTCCCCCCTTCCACCCTCCTTTCAGGAGAGGAGGACAAAGGCCCAGGCACCAACCTGTCTCCTAAGGGGTAAACAACTGCATGCACCCATCCCATGGGATGCTCATGCTCTTGCCATCTAAGGGCATAATTCTAGCTTCACTCTTTCTATAGGCTGAAGCAGGTTGTTGACAAGTGTGCCCATTGGCCAGATGCAGCCTCAAGAAATCTATAAGTACTACTCCATTTGTTTACCAACTTGCTCTCTCCTTTTGCTTTTTCTCGCTACGTAAGCTCGCACTGCATAAGCTGTAAGTCTTCTCACTCCCACATGCAAGCGCACTAGAGGCCTCCGCAACACGGAAAGAAGCCAGCCCACCAAGCTGCTCGAGGAGCCAGCATAGGATGTTCCCTTCACTGAAAGCTACAGGAAGCCGGTGTCGTAAGCCCGGTTGAGAGGACTGGAGAGCCCCGAGGGTAAGCTTTAGCCCAGAAGGGGGGGGACTAGCCCAAGCCTGGCAGTCCAGATCTGCTGCAAGCTAACCAAGCAGCTAATTAAGCAGCAACACATCCTGCATGACCCCTGCCATTTGCGGGAGATAAGAAGAGCCGCCAACTGTTGCTGCTCTGCAGCCCTGTGCTATCAGGGTAATGTAACCCAGGATTTCCCGAGAGAGAGAGAGAAAGACATCCTCTCCGTTGGGATCAAGCCAAAGACTGCATTGTAACCTTAAATGGGAGCAGTCGCCAAGATTCGGCATAGACAGCTCACTTCGAGCCAAGCGAGGGGAAAGTGCTGTTTCACCGCACCCCTTCCCCAAAACCCGAGACGGGATTGGAGACAGCCAACCCTGCCCACCAGGAACCATCACCTCCATTGCGAGGGCCGACCCCGAAGGACCCGGCCCCATTGTACAAGACCACTCCCTGGACCGGCCCTGCTGGGCTGACTCTGTTCAGGGAAACCCCCTACCCACAGAGGCGGGAGGAGAAAGGCACCACCTGGATGGACCAGCCCCGGGCTGACAGCCAACAGACAGCTGGCAGACAGCCGGCAGCAGCGAGCAGCCAGCGTAACCCAGTAACAGTAACATTCATTTCAAAGCACCTGCGCCTAGTCGTGTGAGATTCCAGCTTGACTTGCCTCGTGATAACATTATAAATATCTCTGTACATAGCCGCAGCCGCCAAGTGTCTTGTCGAGTCTCTGTCTAGTGGACAAGTGGTGAAACTGCACCTTTTGTTCCCTTAATAGAAATCGATTCTGTAAACATTCTAATTGGGTAAAATTGTATATAATAAACCAGTTATGGACTGTATTTTTACAACTGTGCATTCGAATCAATATATAAAGGTGATTAATCAGTTATTAATAATTTTAATAGTTAATGAAAATATAATTTTCAAAATTCATAATTAATAACCATCCTCATCCATTCCTAATCACCACAGAATGGCGTAGTCGTCAGGATGCACAGCAGTAAAGTATTTCCATAACTTGGGATACTAAATTACAGCTCCAGATTTGGAGTGGGTCAAAGAAATTGCAAAAGCCCAGACCACATTTTTGCAAAACTAAATTAATCCAGCAGTGAACATCCTCTTGACACCTTGTATCATACAGATGCAGGAGGAAAACAAATTTTTTGACCAAGAAGTTTTCCAATTGGAAAGGGAACTGGCAGAGTCAGAGGCGCAAAGTCAGACACTCCACAATTTATTTGAGTTGCACATTAAAAGAAACCATGTCTGCCTTCAAGGCACAGACAACCAAATGCTACCCTCAAAGCATTCATACGACCCATGATTCTCATTCTGCTTGATCAAGCTGACAAACAGAAGCCAGCTGATTTTAATTCAGTGGAGACCCAGTACCAGGCTGTAAGCAACATCAGCTCACCCCCACCAGGAGGGTCAGCAGCTACCAAACCGGTTCTGCAAGCCAGACCAGGATCCACATCCCAAGGCAATGACGAAGCCATCATCTTCAACAAGCGGCAAATCTCCACAAGAAAGGTGAGATTCGACTCAGCATCACTAGGCAACCTCCAGGCTGGCAGAGAAACAAGCTTCCAACGGGACAGCCTGAGAGACAAACAGGGAAACAAAACCTCCTGCAACAAGGTAGCTAATTCAGCTCAACGCCTTGCACAGCGTTCCAGCAAGGGAACTCACCGTGACCGCAAAGGCACAGACAGCACCGCTTCAGGCTCAGATTCAGCGTGTGAATCCAGCCCACCGCAGCATCACTGTAAGCCGTGGAAAAGCTAACCTGTCATCGAAGCCCACCAGCAACCCAAGAGGAAAACCCCAGGAAAAGGCTGCAAACACCAAATTTGAAAAGGTCTCCAAAGAGAGAGAGTTCCAATGGGAACAATCACAGACCAGCGAACACCAGCGAAAGGCTCACACTACCAGCCGTAAAGCAACACCACATGGCCAGAGAAGGGAAGAGCAACGCTCTTGTGCATCTCCTTCTACCATTCCAGGCAGATACAGACACTGCACCAGAAGAGGACATTCACAAGGTTCCTGCAGTCCCAGCAGAGGCAAAGAAAATACACAGAGCCACTGGAAACACTCTGATTCACCAGACCGCATCGGCCATACCACCGCAGCAGAGGAAAGGCGTAGCACAATCCGCGATCACTTTCCTGCTCGACTCTTTCCCAGAAGAGGATAGGTATCATCCCTCGCCTCAATGCTGAGGAATTCCTGTCACAATGACAAAGTCCATTTCCATCAAGGGGGTGGGAAATTGGAAAGCTCCACAAACACCTCAAAAGCTTCAGTGTCACACAGGAGCCAAACCCCATCACTCAGTCAAGGGGGTGGAGGGAAGTTAACTAAGAATACCAATACAGGCTCAGAGTAAATTCTCCACACTGCTTAGGCAGCACACCCCATTAGCATACAGTTCAGAAGCTTGCATACTGTTCATAGTGCATAAGGCATCGTAGGTCACTAGCATTTGAAAGTGTAGCCTACTAAGAGGGTACAAGACAACCCAATCCCTTATCCCCACAGGCCTCCATATCAATTCTCTGCCATCTCATTTTGGTTGAGCTAGGGAGGTGCTCTTTCTGCCCTTCATGTACTCAGACATGGGGGATAGTTTCTAGCTTTGCTTCTAGGTCACAGCTCCACTGCTTCAGTCAGGCCTGTGAGCAAAGTGTTTGCATTTCAGCTGCTCTGTGGAGCTTTAGTTAAATAATGCTACAGCCTCCAGCTGCTCTGACACACATCTAGTGCCAGCCTGCACAGCTCACAGCAAACCCTGTCCCATGCAGCACCCTGCAGGGCGATCTGCTGTGACCTTGCTGTGCCTGAGCTGATAGGGCTCATGGCAAAGAGAAAAGGAAGCACAGGAAGACTCCTACAACACATGGCCCACATGGAATCATAGAAGGGTTTGGGTTGGAAGGGACCTCCAAAGGTCATCCATTCCAACCCCCCTGCACTCAGCAGGGACATCCTCCACTGGATCAGGTTGCCCAGGCTTTGTTGAGCCTGATCTTGAAGATCTCCAGGGATGGGCCTCAACCACCTCCCTGGGCAACCTGTTGCAGTGTTCCAGCAGCCTCCTGGTGCAGAACTTGTTCCTCCTCACATCCAGTCTAAATCTGCTCTGCTCTCATTTCAAACCATGCCCTTGTTCTCTGGGCTGTTGTCACAGGAGCACATGGATGGCCAGATCACAGCTCTGAATTAACAGACCTTGAGCCTAGCCTGTTGGTATCTCAGAGCTCATGCTAGAAATGGCTGCAAAGCAGAAGGAATTTATCTGAGTGCAGGTCAAACGGGAAAGAGCACCCAGCTCTGAACAAAAGCAGGGAAAAGGACTCACTGGAGAAAGAATTTGGATATTTTATCTCTTTGATGCTGTAGTTTGCCAATCCTATTTCCTGCAATTCCCTTCTTTGCTGACTGTGCCACACTTTACCACACGTTTTATGTGCCTGCCTTAGCCTACGATTGATCTGGTTTAGTCATCTTGCAATCTGGTGGATGCCATTGCTGGGCTAGAGGGAAAGACCAAGGAAGTAAAAACCACCAACAGGAGTTAAAGTGTCCCTGCAGAAATGGTCCTTCTCTTGCCTTAAATAACTGCAGCCTGAAAATGTTTTCAGTCTTTAAATCCCCAGCCTGTCAGCAGAGAGTCTGGACTGAATCTTCCCCAGCAGAAGGAAATACCCAGTTTTGGTTTTATTTATCACTTAGGCACACGTTCATTTATCCCTTAGATGTGTTGTATGTGATGCAAAGCAGCTGCTGTCACAGTGCTCCTTAGGTACCGGCAGTTATGGGTTGGCTGCTGCTAAGGATCTCCTTACACTGCAATCCATGAGAGTTCCCACTGGGATGAGTGGGAAATTCCCACTGATTGCCACAGGAGGGCGCCACAGAGGGCTGCAGCTGTTTGCTAAGTAGGAAGCAGCTGGCAACCGTTCTGGGAAGCAGTGGGAGGGTTGTGTTCAGCCAGCAAAGCTTAGTGTCTGGACTCAGTGCCTGGATTCAGTGTCTGGACTCATCACCCTCATCACCCCCTTGAGGGCAATCTGCAGAGTGCACGAGAGGAAGCTCAGCAGCCTTAAGCACAAAACTAACACCTTGAGATCATCACTGGGACACCTGCACCAGAAGAGGGGCAGGGCTGTGGGGGTCCTACCAGGGCTGGAACTCAGACCTGTCAGGAAAATGAGGAAGAAAGTATTAGATCCTAACAACATGTTGGCAGAAGGAGTCTGGAGTAGAAGAGAGGATCAGTATGGAATTCATAGATTCATGGAATGGTTTGGGTTGGAAGGGATCTTAAAGATCACCCAGTTCCAACCCCCTGCCATGGGTAGGGACACCTCCCACTAGGACCAGGTGACTCAAGGACTCATCCAGCCTGGTCTTGAACACCTCCAGAGAGGAGGCATCTACAACCTCCCTGGGCAACCTGTTTCAGTCTCTCCCCACCCTCACTGTCAAGAATTTCTTCTAAATCTACCTCCCCAAGATGAAAACCCTGTAGGGTAGATTCTTAACATCTTCAGAGTTAACTGATCCTCCCAAGAGCTTCTTTCCATCAAAGCAATATACATGTTTGGAGTCTCCTCTGGAGATTTTCAAAACCCACCTGGATGTGTTCCTGGGTGACCTGCCCTGGGTGATCCTGCTGGGGCAGGGGGTTGGACTCAATGATGTCTGGAGGTCCCTTCCAGCCCCTACCATTCTGTGATTCTGAGCAAGGTTTGTTCTATGAGAGGTGGGGAATTTGTTTTATGTGGCAGAGTGCACACTGGGCATGTGCCTGTGTGTGCCTGAGTGGATCTCTGTGTGTGCCTGAGTGGATGTCTCTCCGTGTGTGCCTGAGTGGATCTCTGTGTGTGCCTGAGTGGATGTCTCTCCGTGTGTGCCTGAGTGGATCTCTGTGTGTGCATTGGTAGCTTTTGTGAGCTAAGCCAAGGTTCATCCTCGGCTGGGATGTCAGAATTGTGCTGATTGTTTGCTCCCAGCTTTTGGAAAAAGCCTGGAAGTTGTTTTCAAGGCATGCCTGGAATCCCAGCAATGGTATCATTGGATGCACACTGACAGGCAGCTAAACTATGTGGAGCATTTGGGGAGGGCAGAACTAGCACAGATTCCAGCCACATCTTCAGCTCTGCTGCAATTAACCTTTCTTGATCCTTACACATATCAGTGGGCAGGAAGCCTCTGTGCACCCTCACTACCAAGGACACCAAGATGTCTCATCACCTGTGCCATGGATTGTTCCAAGATCTTTTTTGAGAACCTGCCCCCCACCACCTCCCCAGAATTCCCAGTTGACAAAAGCATTTGCCAGGGTCAGGCTATGACTCCTTTGCCTGTGCTCTGCAATCTCTTTAGCAGTGCTCCAGACAAGGGGCCTGAGGCATCCTCAGACAGTTCTCAGATGATGCTACATTGTGTAGGAGTCTTGAGCTGGTGGAGGTCAGAGGCTCTACAGAGGGACCTGGCCAGGCTGGATCCATGGCTGAGGCCAATGGGTTGAGGCTCAACAAGGCCAAGGGCTGGGTCCTGCCCTCGGGTCACAGCAACCCCAGGAAGGGTCCAGGCGTGGGGGCAGAGTGGCTGGAAAGTGCCCAAAGGAAAAGGACCTGAGGGTGTTGGTTAACAGCAGCTGGAGATGAGCCACCAGCAGCCTGGCCTGGAGCAGCAAGGTGTGGGCAGCAGGGCAGGGGCAGTGCCATGGGCTGGGCACTGGGGAGGCCACAGCTTGAGTGCTGGGGTCAGTTCTGGGCCCCTCACTCTGAGAAGGACATTGAGGGCTGGAGCGGGTCCAGAGAAAGGCAAGGAAGTTTCTGTACCCAGGTAGCGGTTGGTCTCTTCTCCTAGTAACAAGTGACAGGACAAGAGGAGCTCGGGGCAGGGAGCCTCCCCAGGGGAGGCTTAGGTTGGATATTAGAAGAAAATTCTTCTCTGAAAGGGTTCTCAGATGCTGGCCCAGGCAGCCCAGGGGCATGGATGAATCCTCATCCTTGGTGGTATTTCAAAGCTGTGGAGATGTGGTGCTTAGGGACATGTTTTAGCAGCAGACTTGGGGGTGTTGGGTTAGTGGTTGGACTTCATGGTCTTTGCCAACCAAAATGAGTCTGTGATCCATGTGCAGGAAGAAAGAGATGTTCCAGGCAGAAGAACCTCTGCTGTCTGTTTGGATCACGGTGCCTAACCTGAGTGTTTGCCTCGGATTTCAGATTGACGTCCAGCGGGGCAGGGAGCTGCGCTCAGGGCAGGGAGCTGATCTTGAGGCAGGGAGCCGAGCTCGGGGCAGGGAGCGGAGCTCGAAGCAGGGAGCTGCACTCGGGGCAGGGAGCGGAGCTCAAGGCAGGGAGCCGAGCTCGAAGCAGGGAGCTGCGCTCGGGGCAGGGAGCGGAGCTCGAGGCAGGGAGCCGAGCTCGAAGCAGGGAGCTGCGCTCGGGGCAGGCAGCTGAGGTCGGGGCAGGGAGCTGCACTCGGGGCAGGGAGCGGAGCTCGGGGCAGGGAGCCGAGCTTGGGGCAGGGAGCGGAGCTCGAAGCAGGGAGCTGCACTCGGGGCAGGGAGCGGAGCTCAAGGCAGGGAGCCGAGCTCGAAGCAGGGAGCTGCGCTCGGGGCAGGGAGCGGAGCTCGAGGCAGGGAGCCGAGCTCGAAGCAGGGAGCCGCGCTCGGGGCAGGCAGCTGAGGTCGGGGCAGGGAGCTGCACTCGGGGCAGGGAGCTGCACTCGGGGCAGGGAGCTGCACTCGGGGCAGGGAGCCGCGCTCGGGGCAGGCAGCTGAGGTCGGGGCAGGGAGCTGCACTCGGGGCAGGGAGCGGAGCTCGGGGCAGGGAGCGGAGTTCGGGGCAGGGAGCTGAGCTCGGGGCAGGGAGCTGAGCTCGGGGCAGGGAGCGGAGTTCGGGGCAGGGAGCTGAGCTTGGGGCAGGGAGCGGAGCTCGGGGCAGGGAGCTGAGCTCGGGGCAGGGAGCTGAGCTCGGGGCAGGTAGATGCGCTCTGCACAGCTCTCCTTTCGCAGCCTCTGTCTCCCCCACTGACCCACACCAACTTTTCCAAGCATGTAATCAGTGATGCTGGAGCAGGTTTGCCTCCTGCTGGAGCCAGGAGCCGAGGATTATTTCCTTCACCGCTAGATGGCAAACGGTTCCAGGACCCTCCGCAGTTAACCCTTCGCTTCCTGCAAGCTGAACCTCAGGTTGTTACTGAGTGAGAGGTTGCTGGCATTAGCTCAAAAATAAAATAAAATGATTCCTTGCAGAGTAGAGTTGTTGGTTGGACTTGGTGATGCATCCAGTTCTGGGGTCCCCAGTTCAAGAGGGGCAAAGATCTACTGGAGAGAGCCCAAGGAAGGGCTCCAAGGATGCTGAAGGACCTGGAGCACTGCCTGGGGAGGAGAGGCTGAGAGCCCTGGGGGTGGTTAGTGTGGAGAGGAGAAGGCTGAGAGGGATCTGATCAATGTCTATAAAATATCTGAGAGCTGTGGGTCAGGAAGGAAGGGACAGGGACAGGCTCTGCTCACTTGTGCCCTAGGATAGGACAAGTGGCAGTGGATGGAAACTCCAGCACAGGAGGTTCCACCTCACCATGAGGAGGAACTTCTACACTCTGAAGCTCCCAGAGGCCTGGAGCAGGCTGCCCAGAGAGGTTGTGGAGTCTCCTTGTGTGGAGCCTTTCCAGCCCTGTCTGGATGTGTTCCTGTGTGCCCTGTGCTGGATTCTATGTTCCTGCTCTGGCAGGGGGTTGGACTTGAAGATCTCCAGAGGTCCCTTCCAACCCCTAACTTCCTGTGAGCTGTGATTCTGTGAGTCTGTGATCTTGAAGGTCTTTTCCAACCTAAATGATGCTCTGATTCTGTGAACCTGAGAGCTGTTCCCCAGGAAGGAGATGCTAGGTCAGGATGCAGAGCACTGGAATTTTTTCTTCTGATTTCCAAGCCTGTGGGATGTTTCTCACCTCAGGTCATTATGTCCTCTTTGGTGACTAACTGAACCCTTCTCTGATGTCCTAATATTTGTCTTTTTTCCTCTTCAGTGTATGTGTGTCCCAGTCAGACACTGCCCTTGCACAAGGTTTATTAATCAAAGACTCACAGGTTCTAGAAACACAAACAGCAAAGATTTACAAGATCCCACCTGAAGGAGTGAAGCCTTCTCTCTTTCAGAAGAGTAAAGTAGCAACAGATGAAAGCTAAACCTGACAAACCCCAACCACACACTGCCCTGAGCACAGGTAAGGGAGGAAGCTCCAACATTCCTGCATTCTTCTTATCTCCCTCCCCTTATCACAGCCCTGTTGCCACCAAGTGAATTTATCCAGCCTCAGCTGCCTCTGCTCCCTAGCCAAGCTCCTCCCTCAGGCATGCAGAACCCACAGGGGAACTGTGGGCTCCTGGCTCCTTCTTTGGCTTTCTTGAGGGAACCAGGGGAGAGAGGGGCTGGCAGGCTGCTGCAGGTTTGTAGCCAGGGTTGTGTTCCTTGCAGGCAGCTCCTGCTCTTCTTAGCACTCAGCATGGCCACTCAGATGTTGCTTTCAGCATCTCTCTTCCTATCCTGCAAGTTCTTTCTTGACTCTGTCTCTCAGCTCAGTGACTTGGCAGTTCTCACTTTATTCAGTTATAAAGAGAGGAAGGGGATTCAGACCTATTGAATGGGGACCTCAAGTTGCTCCATCTGCTTCTTGTGCAATAGAAAAGCACAGGCAGCATAAAAGAAATCCTTGTGTGGCTTATGGGGAGAAAGCCTCAAAAATCCCCTTGCATTTGCTGGTAGCAGGATGAGAGGGTAGAGAAGTAAAGCAGTGCAATGAACTTCTCTGAGGGGATTCTTGTAATTCAGATGACTTCCAGGAGAGCTGAGGGAGCTGGGCTTGTTCAGCCTGGAGAAGAGAAGACTCCAGGGGCACCTTAGAGCTGAGCTGCCTGCCAATAGCTGAAGGGATCCTGCAGGAAGGCTGCAGAGAGACTTTTCCTGAGGGTGTCCAGAGCCAGGCCAAGGGGGAATGGTTTGAAGCTGAGGCAGAGCAGGGTTAGAGTGGAGCTGAGGAAGAAGTTGTTGAGTGTGAGGGTGGTGAGAGTCTGGCACAGGCTGCCCAGGGAGGCTGTGGCTGCCTCCTGCCTGGGGGTGTTGAAGGCCAGGCTGGATGAGGCCTTGAGCAGCTGAGTCTGGCTGAGAGGTGTCCCTGGGCATGGCAGGGGGTTGGAGGAGATGAGCTCTGAGATCCCTTCCAACCTGAACCACTCTGTGATTCTCTGATTCTGTGATTCTATAAAGGCAGCTGAGGCCTTTATCCAATTTCAGGTTGTAAATCCTGCCTGGCACTTCCCAGGTAGGACCCAGGGCACCCACCCTTGCCATGCATAGCAGGACAGTCATGATGGGCAATGTCCTCTTTCTTTCTCCTGCTGGCACCACTGTACAGCTTGCAAGGGTTGTTAAGTATTTAAAAGCTATGTTTAAATTGAACCACCAGGACATGAAGGCTTGGGCCAGCAGTGGTAGCCACCAACCTTTCCCATCCCCTCTGACAGGAAGCAGAAGCTGTTTTCACCTAAGGAAGCTTCCCTGATTGAGAAGCTTGCCCTGAGCACCCCAGGAGGTGTTTGACAGCAGCACATTAAGCAATGTCCCTGGGTGCAATACACTGAGAGCTGAGCCAGGGCTCTCTGCCACTCATCCCAGATAAGTTGAGCCCTTTAACACCAGAGCCTGCCAGGGGCTTGTTCCCTGCTCTCACTGAGATAAGCTTCCATCCACGCTTCACAGGACACTGCCATCTGCCAGGCTGCTCCCAGAAAAACTGGAGATGTGCAGCATGATTCCAGGCAGGCTCCAGACTCCCTCAGGCTGCAGCCCCAAATGTGGGGGTCTTGCTAATTCAAAGTGAGGGGTGGGGTCCTTCAGATAGGGGAGTGTTTGTGCATGACTTACAGGTGTCAAACAGCTGTGGAGGAGATAACTACAGTGCAACAAGAGTGATAGTGTTAGCAGTGCTGGAGTCCAACCCGTGGGCAGGGAGTCAAAGTTCTGCAGCTAAAATGTGTTGTCCTGATGCTGAGCCTCACAGGGGTCAGAGCAGTATAAAGAGGGCCTGGGAGGGGCAGCCTCAGCCACCACTGAAATAGGCTCAGAATGTTGCCTGTGTACCAGCAAGGTAAGTTTCCTGCCTGTAAAGATTCTGGCACAGAGCTGTTACCTCAGACCCTCATCTTTTTCTGCCTCTTGTGGTTTGTTTTTCACAAGTTGCCAGGATGAAGTCACAGTTTTGGTGTGCTAGGTAAAGCTGGAGAGCAGTTAGGGCTCCAGTTTGCTGCTCTGGGATATCTGTAGGACTTTTGCAGGTGAGGAGAGTTCAGCAGTGGCCTCCTGAGGTGAGCTGTTAACAGCATTTGATAGAATCCCTTGGCCCTGCTGGCTACAGGTGTGTTCTGAACACACTAAACCACCACAGACTCACAGAGTGTGAGGGGTTGCAAGGGACCTCTGGAGAGTATCCAGTCCAACCCCCTGCCAGAGCAGGAGCACCCAGGGCAGGGCACACAGAACACATCCAGGTGGGTCTGGAAAGTCTCCAGAGGAGACTCCACAACCTCTCTGGGCAGCCTGCTCCAGGGCTCAGCACCCTCACAGGGACAAAGTTTTCCCTTCTGTTCCCCTGGCACCTCCTCTGCTCCAGCTTGCCCCCAGTGCCCCTTGTGCTGTCCTTGGCCATCCCTGAGCAGAGCCTGGCTCCAGCCCTGCACAGCTTTATCCCCAGCACTGAGGGCAGCCCTCAGGCTCCTCTGCTCCCAGTTCCAAGCCCCAGCTCCCTCAGCCTGGCCTCACAGGAGATGTTCCACTGCCTGCAGCAGCTCTGTGCCTCTGGGATGGACTCTCTCAAACAGTTCCCTGAGGTCCCTCTTGACCTGAGGGGCCCAGAATTGGACACAATATTCCAGATGTGGCCTCAGCAGGGCAGAGCAGAGGGGAAGGAGAACCTCTCTGGACCTACCAACCATACTCCTTCTAATCCACCCCAGGATGCCCTTGGCCTTCTTGGCCACCTGAGCACATTGCTGATCATGGGCATTCTTCTGCCCACCAGGACCCACTTTCATCTGTGCTGCTCTCCAACAGGTCAGCTCCCAGCCTGTACTGGTCATTGGGGCACTGGTCCATGGGGCCCTGCACCATTTATTCTTCAATCAAGTTGCAGAAGCCAGAGTAAGAGGACCAGAGCTTTGCTGGAATTTTTGCTGCATTTGAAGCCAACGTGAATAAGAAATTCTCTACACCTTCCATTAAAAAGAGACAGGAAAGACAAAATTTGGTGCTCAGTTGCATGGCAGACTTAAAGGAGAGGAACTGCTGGCAGCTCTGCTTTATCCAGTGTCATTCCAAGCACCAAGTTCAGAGACTGAAACCCGGCCCAGCTTGATCCTTGAATTCTTAAGCTGTATTTAACTATTTATCCAGCACTTTCCCCTGAATCATTCTCTCCTCCTGTTGCATCCAGCTTGTTTTCCCATTTGATCCCAGCCCTCACATCAAATAAACAGAGCAAATATTAGACATGCTTGTCCAGTTTTCCCTCGTGTTGCTGATAAGATTACAAGCTGGGGACTGTGTAATTACCATCTCATGCTGAGACCTCAGCCAACATTGCCACAGAATATTCCCCCTGCTTTAACCACAGAATCACAGCAGGCCAGGGGCTGGAAGGGACCTCCAGAGCTCATCCAGTCCAACCCCCCTGCAGGGCAGGACCACCTAGAGTAGGTCACACAGGAACTCATCCAGGTGGGTCTCGAATATCTCCAGAGAGGGAGACTCCACAATCCCTCTGGGCAGCCTGCTCCAGGGCTCTGTCACCCTCACTGCTACTCAGTTTGTCAATTAAATAATTTCAAGCCATTAATCAAAACTGTCAGCAAGAGTTTCTGGGGAGCAGAGGCTGTTTTCTTCCAGCCCACTGCTGAAGATTAAGGATCTATAGCCCTAAAGAGCAAGGAGAGGCTGTGCTCAGTGACTGTCCCCAAGAACTGTGTTGGTTTAGGGCTGTGGGAGTATGGAAACGGAGCTCTCATTAAGGACAGGAATGGCAATTCCTGAAGCAGCTCTCTTGGACCCAGCAGACAAGGAAAGAGAAAGCAGAGTGGAGGTTTCTGTGGAGTTTTGTGCAGGGCTCTTGCTTTTGTCAGTGTCACTGAGGCTGCTCAGAGAGCTGCCTAATGTTTGACACCCACAGGAATACCAAAGCTCCGTGAAATAACTGGGTGATGAGAGCAGGAATTTCAAAAATGTGAAATTAGAACTTTTCTCTTGACCTTTTTGTGCTAAACTGCTCTGTGAAGCAAGTGTGATAAGAAGGCTGCAGAGTCAGCCCCCCCTGGTATTAGTGTGGCTTCCCTGCTGCTCCTGAGCTGTGCAGCACAGCCACTTCCTAGGCAAAGACGTCAGATAGGAATTGGTTCATTTCTGAGCCTGTCTCACCAGGTCTGAATTGCCAGACTGAATCACTGAGTTCTGAGCCTTGCAGCTACTAAACATTTTCAAACTTTAGTGTTGAAGTCTTTTCAATCTTATTATTGAAATATTTTTCAATCTCTAGTATTGAATCTTTAGTATTCGATCTTTAGTACTTTTGATCCTCAGTATTTTCAGTATTTAGTACTTTCAATCTTTAGTATTTTCATTCTTTAGTATTTCCAGTCTTTAGCATTTTCATTCTTTAGTACTATCAATCCTCAGTATTTTCAATCTTTAGTACTTTCAATCCTTAGTACTTTCAGTCTTTAGTATTTTCAGTCTTTAGTAATTTCAATCTTTAGTAATTTCATTTCTTAGTATTTTCAATATTTAGTATTTTCAGTCTTTAGTATTTTCAGTCTCTAGTATTTTCAATCTTTAGTATTTTCAGACTTTAATATTTTCAGTCTTTAGTACTTTCATTCTTTAGTCCATGCAGCCATACAGTGAGATAATAGGAGTGGAGACAAATCATAGAATCCCAGAACAGCTCAGGTTGGAAGGGAACTCAGAGCTCATCTCCTCCAAACACCCCACCATGCCCAGGGGCACCTCTCAGCCAGACTCAGCTGCTCAGGGCCTCATCCAGCCTGGCCTTCAACACCCCCAGGCAGGAGGCAGCCACAGCCTCCCTGGGCAGCCTGTGCCAGACTCTCACCACCCTCACACTCAACAACTTCTTCCTCAGCTCCACTCTAACCCTGCTCTGCCTCAGCTTCAAACCATTCCCCTTGGCCTGTCTCTAGAGATTCTCATGAACAGTCAATCTGCAGCCTTCCTGAAGGATCCTTTCAGCTCATAGATACATTTGGGGTCTTCTCTTGTCCAGGCTGAACACCCCCAGTGCCCTCAGCCTAAACCAGTAGATTTCTTGAGACTCAATGATAGCTCTCAATGATTGCTGTCAATGATTGCTCTTAATGATTGCTCTTCAAGGATAGCTCTCAATGATTGCTCTCAATGACTGATCTCGATGATTGCTCTCAATGATTGCTGTCGATGATTTCTCTCAATGATAGCTCTCAATGATTGCTCTTAATGATTGCTCTCAAGGATAGCTCTCAATGATTGCTCTCAATGATAGCTCTCAATGATTGCTCTCAATGACAGCTTTCAATGATAGCTCTCAATGACTGCTGTCAATGATTGCTCTCAATGACTGCTCTCAATGATTGCTCTCAATGACTGCTCTCAATGACTGCTCTCAATGATTGCTCTCAATGACTGCTCTCAATGATAGCTCTCAATGATAGCTCTCAATGATAGCTCTCAATGATAGCTCTCAATGATAGCTCTCAATGATTGCTCTCAATGATAGCTCTCAATGACTGCTGTCAATGATTGCTCTCAATGACTGCTCTCAATGACTGCTCTCAATGATTGCTCTCAATGACTGCTCTCAATGATAGCTCTCAATGATAGCTCTCAATGATAGCTCTCAATGATAGCTCTCAATGACTGCTCTCAATGACTGCTCTCAATGATAGCTCTCAATGATAGCTCTCAATGACTGCTCTCAATGATTGCTCTCAATGATTGCTCTCAATGATAGCTCTCAATGACTGCTCTCAATGATTGCTCTCAATGATAGCTCTCAATGATAGCTCTCAATGATTGCTCTCAATGATTGCTCTCAATGATTGCTCTCAATGATAGCTCTCAATGATAGCTCTCAATGACTGCTCTCAATGATTGCTCTCAATGATAGCTCTCAATGATTGCTCTCAATGATTGCTCTCAATGATTTCTCTCAATGACAGCTTTCAATGATTGCTCTCAATGGTTGCTCTTAATGATTGCTCTCAAGGATAGCTCTCAATGATTGCTCTCAATGATTGTTCTCAACGATAGCTCTCAACGATAGCTCTCAATGATAGCTCTCAATGATTGCTCTCAATGATTGCTCTCAATGTTTGCAAGCAAATATTTAACTCTTCCAAAGAACTGCTGTGGAATCAACACACGGAGAGCTGGGAGCTGAGGCCCAGAGCTTGCAGTGCATCTGCTGCATGTGACTGACAGGACCCTGCCAGGCAGGCAATTTTAACCTGCTTCCAGCTCTTTTCTTTCTGTTTCAGTTCCTGAGGCTTTGCACTGGCTTGAGGCTCTCTGCTTACCACCCTCTGTCTGCAGCCAGGCAAGGTTGCATTGGTGCAAAAGCAGGCTGGTGGACTCACTCCCTGCAGCCTGGATTCTGCCACCTTAGAAGGAAAGGAGGGAGAGAGGACAGAGGATTGCCTACAGCAGTGCAGGCAGGGGTCATACCCTGCTTGTTAGTTTGAGCCCATCCTTTCCTCTTGCCTGGAAACAACCAAGGAAGAGGTTGTCTTGCTGCCTTCCTGCATAAAGCTCTGTCCAGATCTGGGTTCCCCAGTTCCAGAGAGACAGAGACCTGCTGGAGAGAGTCCAAGGGAAGCCATGAGGATGATCTAGGTACTTGAGCATCTCCCCTATGGAGAGAGACTGAGAGCCCTGGGGCTGTTTAGTCTGGACAGGAGAAGGCTGAGAGGGATCTGATCAATGTCTGAGGGGTGGGGGGCAAAGGGATGAGGCCAAGCTCTGTTTGGTGATGCACAGTGATAAGACAAGGAACAATGGATACAAACTTGAACAGGGAAGGTTTCACCTCAACATGAGGAGAAACTTCTTTGGTGTGAGGGTGCTGAGCCCTGGAGCAGGCTGCCCACAGAGGTTGTGGAGTCTTCTCTGGTGACTTTCCAAACCCACCTGGAATTCTTCCTGTGAAGACTCCCCTGGGTGATCCTTGCTCTGCCAGGGGCTTGGACTGGGTGATCTCTGGAGAGATCTTCCAACCTCTAATGTTCTGTGATTCTATGAAAGCTGCTGGTGCACAGTGCAGCAGCTCTGGCTCAGAGGGGACTGAGCAGTCCCTGCCCCTGCTCCTGCACAGTGACTTCCCTCCTCCCTGTTTCCTCTTTCTCAGTCACGCTGGCTGTAAGACACTGCCACATTTCTGCTCTTCCCTTAAATATTATCTTCCCATTTTGCAGTGAGAGCTGAAATCAGACTGGAGAGCTGCTGGGAACAGCCCATTTATGGGAAGGAAATCCAGAGCAGCCATGGAGCGAGGCACACAGGAGGAAGGATTGGGCAGATGCAGGAATGGGAACTAATTTTAGTTATTCCACTGCAAGCTCATCACACTGTCAGTGTCACACTCCTCTTTATCTGCCATATCACACCCAACAGTTACCTCATGCTGCAGCTATCTCCTGACAGAGACCATGGTGGAGCATTTTGGTCATAATTCATGCCTGTCTTTTGGAAAACTCCACATCACGTGCTGGGATGGCTGCTGGAGCATCACCTTCCTGCTTCCCTGAAAGGTGCTTGTGGGGTCCTGACCAGAGAGCAGCCTTGAGCTTCACTTACACAGATCTTGGAAAGGATTTGGGGGTTTCCCAGGGTAAATTTTCAGAGAATCATCACAGAATCAGCCAGGTTGAAAAGGCCTTCAAGATCATCAAGTTCAACCTGGAGCAAAACCAGAAGTGGGGAGATTCAGATTGGATGTTAGGAAGAAGTTCTTCCCCATGAGGGTGGTGAGAGACTGGCACAGGTTGCCCAGGGAGGTGGTGGAAGCCTCATCCCTGGAGGTTTTTGCAGCCAGGCTGGAGGTGGCTGTGAGCAACCTGCTGTGGTGTGAGGTGTCCCTGCCCGTGGCAGGGGGGTTGGGACTGGCTGAGCCTTGAGGTCCCTTCCAACCCTGACAATTCTCTGATAACTAACAGAAAAACTTTCGTTTTATCCACTGATAAAACTATCCTTTTATCATGCTCAGAGAGCCCAGGACACAGAAGCAAGTCATAGAATCACAGATTGGCTCAGGCTGGAGGGGACCTCAGAGATCATCTCCTCCAAGCCCCCGTTCCATGGGCAGTGACACCTCTCAACTAAACTTGGTTGCCCAAGCCCTCATCCAACCTGACCTTGAACAGGGAGGGGCATCCGGAACCTCCCTGGGCAGCCTGTTCCAGAGCCTCACCCTCATTGTTTCCTGGGAAAAGTTCCACATCCCAGTCTGCCCTGAGTCAGTGAGAGCAACTTGTCCTCCATTCTGAAAATCAGCCTGAGGAGGGCTCAGGATGCTTCAAAACCACTTCACATTCTTTTTCCCCACTTCCTCTCACCCAGAGGAGCATCACACCCTTTCCACCTCTCATATCATCGACCCTGACACTTCCCAAAGCCCTGCTTCACTTTTCAGCCTTTCAGCACCAAGCTGGCTTCACACATTCCTGCTCCAACCTGTGCTCTTCTGCTGCCTCTTGACAGAAGAAGCCGTGGATGCATCAGATTGAAGGAAGTTGTGGGGTGCCTGAGATTAGAGTCTATTTTGGAGCCCCACAGGCTTCAGGACTGAGCCTTTTGAGAAGGGAGCTGCTCCCAGCAGCTGCTGTACAGCCTTGGCTCCTGCTGCATTGGCTGCACCACGCTCAGGCCCCAGCTGCTTACTGCTGCCTGTAGGAAAGGTCTCCCCTTGACTGCTGGGCTGTTGTCTCCTCCAGTTCTTACCACGGCAGAAGTGGAGAGTGTCCAACCCACAGTGTCCAATCCACAGAGCCACCTCCACCAGAAGCCAGCTCTGGCAGGGAGGACAAAGCTCTTGCTGAGCAGTGCTGTACAGAGAATCACAGAACCACACAATGGTTGTAAGGGACCTCCAGAGATCATCCACTCCAACCCCCCTGCCAGAGCAGGGTCACCCAGGGCAGGGCACACAGGAACACATCCAGATGAGTCTTAAAAGCTTCCGGAGAAGGAGACTCCACAACCTCTCTGGGCAGCCTGCTCCAGCTCTCCAGTACCCTCACACAAACAGTTTCTCCTCATCTTCAGGTGGAACCTCCTGGGTTCCAGCTGGTCCCCATTGTTCCTTGTCTACCACTGGGCACCACCAAACAGAGCCTGGCAGCTTCATCCTGACCCCCACCCCTCAGCTATTGATAGACATTGATCAAATCACAGAATCAACAAAGTTGGAAAAGACCTCAAGGATCATCAAAGTCCAACCTATCACCCAAGACCTCATGACTACTAAACCATGGCAACAAGTGCCATGTCCAGTCCCCTCTTGAACACTTCCAGGGATGTTGACTCCACCACCTCTCTGGGCAGCACATTCCAACATCTAACAACTCTTTCTGTGGAGAACTTTCTCCTCACCTTGAGCCTAAACTTCCCCTGGCACAGCTTGAGGCTGTGTCCTCTTGTTCTGGTGCTGGTTGCCTGGGAGAAGGAGCCCAACCCCCACCTGGTTACAACCTCCCCTCACGTAGTTGTAGGCAGCAATGAGGTCTGCCCTGAGCCTTCTCTTCTCCAGGCTGAACACCCCCAGCTCCCTCAGCCTCTCCTCATGGGGTTTGTGTTCGATCAGATCCCTCTCAGCCTTCTCTTCTCCAGACCAAACAGCCTCAGGGCTCTCAGCTTTTCTTCACAGCAGAGATCTTCCACTCCTGCAATCCTCCTCGTGTGGGATGTTGCTCCCTGGCACTGCCAGGCTCAGTGCATACCTTGGGGTTTCTTTAGCCACACTTTCCACTTTGTAACTGCACCCTAACTGGGGAAGCAAACAGAAGCTTCCCAGGAGTGAGGGCCAGGAGACCTTTCTGTAGCTCTGCCTGCCTGATGCACCATTGATTGCTGATGAAATGAGGTCATTGCTCATGCTACAGATTTAATAACAATTAAACAGTGATGCTGATTAATGTTCCCTCTCCAGCTGCCTCAGTTCATCTATTTAGCACAGATTTTTTTTTTTTTTGAGAGCAATTTCTTTTTAAGGATAATTACTGTGAATGTATTGCAGCATTTGAAAGGGGCTACAAGAGAGCTGGAGAGGGGCATGGAGTGAGAAGATGTGGGCTGATGGCTTCAGGCTGGAAGAAGCTGGAATGAGCCTGGACATGAGGGAGAAATTCTTCCCCAGGAGGGTGGTGAGGCAGTGGAACAGGTTGCCCAGAGAAGTTATGGAGGCTCCAGGTCTTGAAGAGCAACCTAGAATCATAAACCTGGTCTAGTAGGAGATGTCCCTGCCCATGGAACTGGGAGTGGAACTGGATGATCTTTAAGGTCCCTCCCAACCCAAACCACTCTGTGGTCCAATGCAGATTGCAGTGCATGTGGGGGGGGAGGGGGAAAAGAACCCAAAGTACAAATCTCCTCATTTCAGTGACATGAACTAAACCCCTCTGGTAAACTTCCTTTAGCTGGAGGAAAACCCAAACTGTGTTAAATTCCTCATCCTGCAGCCCAGGGAGAGAGGAAGCTGCTTTTCTATCAGATGTTCTCTGTGGGTATTTCTCACCTGGCAAAGCTCCAGCAGGGTCTCAGTGGAGTCAGTTTGGACTGCTTTGTGGGGAAGCCAGCAGGCTACAGTGCCCTGCAGGGTGCTGCTGTTCAAGGAGTTATCAAAGGCAGGGTGGAAGCTGCAGAGGCAGCTGGAATGTCTGAGCTGCAATCCTGTCCCTAATGAGCCACCCAGCCAAGAGGACACAGCTGTGGGGTAGGGACCTGTCAGATCCCTGTGCACTCACTGCTTGCTGCTTTACACACTGATGTCTGCAGGGTGTGAAACCACAACTTCATCCAAAATCTGCCTGGGTTTAGCAGGGCTAGCAGAGGTCAGGATCTCAGCCTGAGCTCCAAGGCAGCATCACTGCCAGCACAGCCAGAGTAATGCTGCTCAGATTTGTCACCCAGCAGACCAGAGAGGCTCAGCAGGCTAGGTTTTGATTCACAGGAAAGTGGAGTGACCCTAGAAAAAGTCCTCTGGCTGTGGAATTGATCACCTGGATTAACCAAACTGCAGTGAGAAGAATTTCACTTGGTGTCTGATGAAGGAGCAGGTGCAGTCCTCACTAGAGCCAGAGTGTTGCTAGTGAGGAAGGAGACTCAGCTGCAGAGCTCAGTGCCATCCAAATGCTAGGACAAACCTATTAAAGCCAAACCCTTCAGCTCTAAATCTCATAGAAAGCCCCAAACGCCCAGGAGGAGCTGTGCCATACTGCTGAGCCTGCTGCTGACAAGCACTCACACCATTGGTTGTGCTTGGCTGAGAAGGAGAACCAGACACGGGCAAGGCCTGAGGAGAAGGCCACATGCTGTGATGTGCTGAGCATGTATTCAGCACCTGCTGCTCTCCAGCAAGCAGCAGCTCTTCCATTTAACAACCTCTGCATTTGGATCTGTGAAACCTCTGGCCTTGGGCAAACCTTCCCTGCACAGCTGGCTGTGAGAAGCTGTCCCAGAGCTTTCCTTTTCTTAGCAGTCAGTCTTGTGCATCATAGAATCATTAAATCACAGAATTGGTTGGGTTGGAGAAGCTCTCTGAGATCATCCAGAACCAGCAACCCAACCCCACCATGGGCACCAAACAATGGCCCCAAGTGCCATGGCCACAGATTGCTTGAACACCTCCAGGGATGGGGACTCCACGACCTCCCTGGGCAGCCTGTGCCAATCCCTGACCACTCTTGCAGCAAAGAAATTTTTCCTCATCTCTAACCTAATCTTCCCCTGACACAATCCCAGGCCATTTCCTCTCCTCCTATCACCTGAAACTAGGGAGCAGAGCCCAACCCCCACCTGGCTCCAATCTCCTCTCAGGAGCTGTAGAGAGCAATGAGGTCTCCCTCAGCTTCCTCTTCTCCAGCCTAAACAACCCCAGGTCCCTCAGCTGCTCCTCGTAAGAGCATGAAAGAGTTAAGCCAAGCCTGTCCTCAGGGGGTTTGATGTTAATCTCAGTTCCTATGGCAGTGCAGACTTTAGTTCCCCACAGTCAGGTGATGAATCACCACAAACAGAAGATTCTGCACATCTCTGCAAGTTCATCAACAGAAGTGCCCTGAACTCAGCTCCTGAATTTCCCACAGTTTGCTGTGCTTAGCTCTGTAAAGCCACAAGATCCAGAGCTGAGCCTTTGGCCAGGCTGCAGAGAGCATTGCTGGGTAAACCTGCACAGACAGCCATGGGCTCCACCGGGGATCTGAATGACTCATCCGAAGCTCCAAGATCTAACACCATGCAGCACTAACAGGAACCTCACTGTTGCTCATAATGAAGGTGTTTAGCTGTTGTTGTCAAGTTGTCCACGTGGAGAAGAGGAAAAGATGAATGGAATGAGGTTAAGAGGCCTTGTGAAGCCCTGGGGCAGGCTGCCCACAGAGGCTGTGGAGTCTCCTTCTCTGGAGGCTTTCAAAGCCAACCTGGATGTGTGACCTGCCCTGGGGGATCCTGCTTTGGACTGGATGATCTCTGGAGGTGCCTTCCAAGCCCTCCCACTCTATGATTCCATGAATCATGGTCTGACTCCACGGCATCAACCCTGCAGGTGACTGTCACAAGGGCATTGCTGACTGTGGAGCAAACAGAGGATGAATTCAAAGCAGGCATGGCCTGAGCATCATCCTGATGAAGTCAGCTGGACTTGTGTCCACCTGTGGCAATGGCAGAGCTGAGCTATTGCAGCAGGAAGAGGGTTGCACAGATGGAGTAAGGAATCAGTGGATTTTCCACTGTGGAAAAGCAGAGTCCAGAACATTCAGCAGTTCAGTGGTGGTGGAGAGTTTGATGTCTGCAAGGAGAAACTCTGCAGCAGTCCTGAGGCAAAATGCTTCCTTACCTGGAGTGCTGTGCTGCTGGGGCAGAGCAAGCTGAGCTCTGCCCCTGTTGCCAAAACAAAGGCACTTGGAAAAAGCCTGGGAGGCATGAGGAGGGTTGGTTGGACAATGCTCTACTGGAACCGGATCAGTTTTCATGTGTGCAATGCTCCATTTTGTTGACATTTGCACACTAAAGAAAAACCAAAAAGGAACAGTAAATAATTTGAGCACAAAATCATTTCCCCATGGCCCAGGTTGTGCTTCTGAGCTGTTGGAATCTGTGTGAAGATGAAGGCAGAGCAGGCTGTTGGCCTTTGTGTGTTTTCAGTTGTTGTTAGATAACCTCTTTGTCAGTGCTGTGGCTAAATTAAGGATAATTCTAACCTGCCAAATCACATAGAAAAGATAAAAGGAAGAGAGGAAGGCCCTCACTCATCTTGAGCTCATCTGTCCCTCTGTGTTCAGGGCCTTGTGAGTCCAGTATGGTGTTAGTATAGAATCACAGGATAGATCTGCTTGGAAGAGACCTCCAAGCTCAACCACTCCAACCCTGCACCCAGCACTGCAGGGTCACCACCAAACCATGTCCCTAAGCACCAGCTCCACACTGCTGGAACACCCCCAGGGATGGTGCCTCCAGCACTGCCCTGGGCAGAGCATTCCAGTGTCTGAGAACCCTTCCAGTGAGGAAATATTTCCTGATCTCCAGCCTTGAGCCTCCCCTGGTGCAGCTTGGAACCATTTCCTCTGCTCCTGTTAGCCACCAAGGAGCAGAGGCTGTCCCCTCCTCACCCCAACCTCCCTTCAGAGAGCTGGAGAGAGCAATGAGGTCTCCCTCAGCCTCCTCCTCTCCAGCCTGAACACCCCCAGCTCCTCTAGCCCAGGGGCTCCAGGCCCTTCTCCAGCCTCATTGCCCTTCTCTGGACAGGCTCCAGCCCCTCAATGTCCTTCCTGCAGTGAGGGCCCAGAGCTGAGCACAGCACTCGAGGTGTGGCCTCCCCAGTGCTGAGCACAGGGGGATGGGCACCTCCTGGCCCTGCTGCCCACCCTGCTTCTGATACAAACCAGAATGCCACCTGGGCACTGCTGGCTCATGGTCAGTCAAGTGTCAACCAACCTTGAGCTCTTCTCCCATGCTATGTGGACCTCTTCCCAAAGAACTTCCTTTGCAACTCCAGTGTAAAGGCTTAGCTGTAAGATGAGTCTTGAGAGGGCAGAGCTGCTACCTTGCAGAAGCTGATCTTTGCCCTTTGTGTGGAGTTGGTGGGCTGGGAAGGAGGCTCTGAGGCATTTCCATGTGAGCCGGAGGGCTGCGTGGATGGGAGCTGCTCACGCACAGCAAAGGAAGTCGGCTACCAGGAGGCAGAAAGGAAGGGCAGCTCCTCTCTGAGAAGAAACTTCTCCTATCTCCAAGTGTCCTAGTGCAGAATGTTTACAAAATGCTCATTAAGGGAAGGGGGATTGCGAGATAGCAACAAATCTGGTGCACAGCTTCCACTCCAGCAGATAAGAGAGGCAAGGCGACCACGGCAGAGAGCGAGCCATATCCAATTACCGAGACCTGGTTTTGGGGAGGGGGAAGGGGCAGACAGGCAGGACGGATCACAAGCTTCAAGACAAGAGCTTCCAAACTTGTCATCCCTCTGTGACACAAGCAGTGCACAACCCAGGGGATAAAACCGCCGCCGAGCCCATGCGAGAGCTAGAGCCTGTGGAGCGCGCCCGGAGGCTCCAGCCACGCCATGGATTCTGTAGCCCTCCAGCTGTGGGCTGTCCTCTCCCTCTTGGTTCACCTTGCCACTTGCAGCCCCATCCTCAGCCTGGAGCACTCTTCCCTGGAGGAGGACGTGCCCCTCTTCGATGAGATTCTCTCAGAGCAGGATGGTGTCGACTTCAACACTCTGCTTCAGAACATGAAAAACGATTTTTTGAAGACCTTGAACCTCTCTGACATCCCCCTGCACGAATCAGTCAAGGTAGACCCCCCAGAGTACATGCTAGAGCTCTACAACAGGTTTGCCACCGACAGGACTTCCATGCCATCTGCAAACATCATCAGGAGCTTCAAAAACGAAGGTAGGAGCTGTGGCAGTGAAGGGTAATGAGCCTTGTGGTGGTCAGTGGGAAATGGCTCTGCCAGGCTTTGGGCATGAAGCAGAGCAGGGCAGCAAAGGCCTTTTGGTGAGGATGGCACTGGGAACGGGCAGCTGTGTGCTCCAGGGTCACCCTGATCCCCCCTCCTGTGCCATGGTTGCCTTCTCCTTCTCTTTCCAGGCTGTCAGGCTTGGGGGGAAGATGTTTCTTTTCATGTTTGGGCAGCACCAAGTCTGATTGGGGTGCCTCATTTCCATGGTCCCCCAGAGCGCTGCACATCAGCTGCCATTAGCTGATTGAATTTCCAAATGGGTGCCTTAGCAAGGTTTGAGAGTAAGGCAAGAAAAGCTTTGGCACACTCTTCAGGGTGCAATATTTTCCTGTTATGACCTTGACCATTTCTGTTCCTGGCCTCTCACTGCTGATCCTCAGGGGATCTATAATGTTTTCTCCCTTTTCTCATCTGATCAGAGTCCAGCAAATTACGAAGCAGAATTTGAGATATTCCTTAGGTTTTACTTTGGGTGGAACATTTCCTATTGAAAAAAAGAAAACAAAATCAATCAAACAATCAAAACACATTAAAAAAAAAACCAAAAACAAACCAAAACAACAACCAACCCAACCCAAACCAAACAAAAAAAGCCAACAAACTCCAACCCAAAAGAAGCTGAAGAAGCCTAATTGTGGCCGCAGGTAGTTCCCTTGCATGCTTCAGCTTCAGCATTTGCTCTCAGATCACTGAGGAGAAGAAACTATTTCAGTGTTAACGTTCAATACTCTCTCAGTGTTTCCTAGTAAAAATGGTTTTCAACTAAAGACTCCCAAACACTGCTTCCCCCACCTGGCAAACACAAGTGCTTGGATTAATTTTAATTACTCAGGAGCACATCCAACTGTTCAAACTGCCATGGGGCTTCTCTTACTCTTTGCTGGCCTAATTAAGTAATTAATAAGTAGCAATGATTAAGCAAGGCCTTTGTTGCTTTTTCTCTAACATTTGTCATTTGAAATTGGTGAATTATCAGGAGAGGCTGCATGCAAGTCACATCAGGTTTGGCCCACAGTAAGATGTGTAGAGAAGATCTCAAAGCTCTGTTCTGCTCTGTCCCTCTTGCCAGGCACCAGCAGCAGGTTTATGCTTTGAAGAGGCACCAGATCATACTTTAAATCTTTTACACTTACTCTTTTTTCTCCAGTCTGGAGAAATCTATTGAGAGGTTGGTGGCAAACCCATTCCACAGCTGCCACTCTGCCCTCACTCCTATCCCAGCTCATCAGCACCAATGAAGAGGTTGCAGGAACACATCATGGTTCTTCTCCTGGTTTTGTGCTGTTTGGGAAAAAGGAAATGGGATTCAAATTACAGAAGCACAGAATGTTAGGGGCTGGAAGGGACCTTGGAAGATCACCCAGTCCCAACCCCTGTGCCAGAGCAGGGTCACCTAGAGCAGACCACACGGGAATGCCTCCAGGTGGGTGCAATAGCCAAGTGCAGTGTGCTGAAGAACTAAATACAGTGTGGTGTTGGCAACTTAAATCTGAAATCATTCCACTGGCAAACCCTAAGGTCAGGCTTGCAGCACCAGCAGTGGTGCAGACTGCCCAGTCCCCAGTCACAGGCAGGGTGGTTGACAGCTCTGTGCCCTTCTGTGGCTGTGACATTTAGTGCCTGGTTCATCACTGCAGAAGGCCTGCACTGGATGGGGTAAATGTGGCTTAACCTGCTGTCGCTTCAGCATTTCTCTCACCTCCTCCCATCCAAACCAGCAAGATGTGAAGTGAGTCTGCTGGTGTCCTGTCAGACTGCTTCAGGAGCTCAGGCAGTCAGAGGGTTCAGTGTTTGTTATGAGTCCTGCAAGTCTGTCCAACCACTTCCTGCTGAAGAGCTCTCTTGACAGAGAGATTAATTACTGGTAATGATCAGGACAACACAAACAGACCACAGAGTGATTATTTTTTTCACCTGCCTGATGAAAATTGGCAATGGTAGTTTCATTACTGTCCAGGAAACCATTAATTGTAGGAACACCACTTGCTGCCTGGCTGCAGTTAGCTCTTTGCTTTAACCCACAGACCATGGGTTAAACCCTCTGCAATCAGTTCTTAAAACTTGACTATAGCTCTTCAGGGAAGCTTTTCTTTTCATCTGGTCTTCAGATTTCCCTTCCTGGCCTCCCTAGGAGTGTGCTGCTAGCAGCAGGTGACATTTCACCCTATAAACTTTCTAGCTGAATAGCAGAGTCACATCCTGACTTGGAAATGAACCCTTCTCACACCCTGCTAGTGCTCACCTGGCTTCATACTCATGGTGTGGCCTTCCCCTGCTTCCTGTGCTCCTCTGTGGTATGATCCAGTGGCATTCCTCCACCCTCTCATTACATCTAATCATGCTTTAGCTTATCAAGGTCTAGGAAGTCCCAGAGATTACTTCCAGTATGGAGATCATAGCTGAGCTTGAACAGCTCACAGTCTTCAGCTCACAGTCTGCTCCCACCCTGGTGCTGGGCAGAGCATATCCAGCTCCCAGCTTCAGCAGCAGGCAGGTAGGGAAATGGAGGCAGAATCACTTCTTGGCTCTTGTGAACAGACAAAAGAGCAAAATGAAAAAAGAAAGACAAAAGCAGGTGCTTCAAAATCCCCAAACTGAAATGAAGCAGGACAAGCTCTGTGCTGTAGGTAGCTGCTTGCTTGAATGTGCTGACAGAGCACGGCCAAACCTTGCAGCTTTCTCAGTGCCATTTCTCTCCAAACACACCAAAACTGCAGAAGCCAGGGATGAGGGCTGCAACAGGCTGCAAATAGCTCACCTTTGCAGAACTGTTCCCTGTGTCCTAATCTGTCTCTGAGTTATGAGCATCCAGCAGAGCAATTCAGCAGCAGAGCTCTCAGCGATCGCCTGGGCAGTGCAGGCTGCCTGTGTACAAACAAAGAGTGCAGGCAGGACAGACAGCCTGGCTGGCAGGCAGATGTTGTGTGCTTAGATACTTTATTAACTAAAGCTGCCAGAAGTGGCTGAACACAGCTGGCTGGCTGCTCACTTGAAGCCCATTGAGTCTGTGGCAGGATTTCTGTTGGCTGGTGTCTCACATGGGATGTTAAACACCAGCCCTTCCTAACCAGGTGCCTTTGCATCTTCCAAAGCAACCTTTCTTCCCTTGGTGCTTGGTTCTTTCAGTTTCTCAGGCACGTTCCAGGAGAAGGAAACACTTCTGACATGGACAGGCCAAGCAGCCAGAGCTCCAGCCTCATGTGTGCAGCTTATGTCACCTGGTCATGGTCACTCCAGTGCCACATCCTTCTTCTCTCCCTCTCCCACAACCACGCATGTTGTCCCTCATTTATTAAATAGTTGCTGTGCAGCAACCTAGAAGTGGTTTAGATTCCAGGTTTAGGCAGCACATTTTCAGTATGGAATCCTTCCAGGTGACAAGGAAGGCTCTGGGAGGAATGGGGATAGAAGGAGAAGGAGAATCCATAACTGCAGGTTTATGGTCTTTAGCATGTCTGGGATTCTGCTGTCCTTAGGCCTCTTTCCCAAGTATGGTCTGGGGACATGATGAAAAAAAACCCTCTCCTGGAACCATTTGACTGAAACCAAGCAAGTCAGGGTCAAGGCTCTGAGCAACCTGCTCTAGTGGAGGTTATAACTGATGACTGCTGGGGGGTTGGACTGGATGAGCTTTGGAGGTCCTTTCCAACCCAAACCACTCTATGTCAGTCGATGTGTTGCTGAATGCATTGATTGACCCTTCTGAGATATTTGATCTTTCTCATTCCCAGACTTGGCTTCCCACCCTGTTGGTGTCACAGGAATTCGGAGGTACCCTCTTCTCTTCAACATTTCCATCCCTCACCACGAGGAAATCGTCATGGCCGAGCTAAGGCTCTACACCCTGGTGGAGCAGGACCAGATGCTCTACCACGGGCTGGACCGGAAGGTCACTATCTTTGAAGTGCTGGAAAATGACCCTTTGGGGGCAGGAGAAGAGAGGAAAATAATGCCACTGGCATCCAGGCACATCTATGGCACGAGCAGCGAGTGGGAGACCTTCGAGGTGACCGAAGCCATCAGGCGCTGGCGGAGGGCAGGGCTGACCACGCACCGGCTGGAAGTCCACATAGAGAGCAGGGAAGGGGAGGAGCAGAATGGGGAGGGGCAGCTGGACATCGACATCAACTCGGAGGCCAAGCACGTGCCTCTGCTGATTGTGTTCTCCGATGACCAAAGCAACGACAAGAAAGAGGAGAAGCAAGAGCTGAACGAAATGATAGACCACGAGCAGCTGCTGGACTTGGAGAACCTGGAGGTTGGGAATTTCCACGGGCAGCCAGGGGAGGAGGCGCTGCTCCAGATGCGCTCCAACATCATCTACGACTCCACCGCCCGCATCCGGAGGAACGCCAAAGGCAACTACTGCAAGAAGACTCCGCTCTACATCGACTTCAAGGAGATTGGGTGGGACTCCTGGATCATCGCCCCCGCAGGCTACGAAGCCTACGAGTGCCACGGGGTGTGCGCCTACCCCCTGACCGAGCATGTCACACCCACCAAGCACGCCATTGTCCAGACTCTGGTTCACCTGAAGAACCCCCAGAAAGCCTCCAAGGCCTGCTGCGTGCCCACCAAACTCGACCCCATCTCCATCCTCTACTTAGATGCGGGGGTGGTCACCTACAAGTTCAAGTACGAGGGCATGGTGGTGTCAGAGTGCGGCTGCAGATAGTAGGAGGGAAGGGCACGCGCGGGGGGAGCGCACGGGGGGGAAGTATTTAATGATTCTGTTTGTAAATTTGTACATTTGGGATTTCCTATTTAATGAGGTTATTTAATGAGGCATGTACAGATGTTGTATGTTTCCTGCTGTGGGGAATGGGCAAGTCATGCAGAGTCACAGAATGACAGAATGGGAGGGCTTGGAAGGGACCTCTGGAGATCATCCAGTCCAAACCCTCCCCCCTGCCAGAGCAGGGTCACCCAGGGCAGGGCACACAGGAACACATCCAGATGGAGCCTGAAAGTCTTCAGTGAAAAAGACTCCACAACCTCTCTGGGCAGCCTGCTCCAGGCCTCCAGCACCCTCACACCACAGAAGTGTCTCCTCATGTTGAGGTGGAACCTCCTGGGTTCCAGCTGGTACCTGCTGTTCCTTGTCCTATCCCTGGGCACCACTGAAAAGAGCCTAGCCTCTTCATCCTGACACCCACCCCTCAGATATTGATAGACATTGATAAGGTCCCCTCTCAGCCTTCTCTTCTCCAGACTAAACAGCCCCAGGGCTCTCAGCCTTTTTTCATAGCAGAGATGTTCCGCTCCCTTCATCATCCTCATAGCCTCCACTGGACTCTCTCCAGCAGATCCCTCTTGAACTGGGGAGCCCAGAACTGGACACTGTGTATATTTTGTTCCAGTGCTTGGTTCTTGCTGTTCTTTGCTGTCCAAATTATGACCAAGTCTCTCTTGTTTCCTATCAGGGCACAGAGCAGATCATTGGGGGAGGCTTTTTTGTGCCAAAGGGGCACAACCAAATTCCCAGAAATAAAGGCATCTTTTTGTACTTTATGGATGGTCATTGACACCTCTAGGAATTTCCAGAGCTGATGAAGCTTGGTGAGCTATGGACAAAGCACACTTAGGTTGATGAGTTTTGTGTAAGATCTTTACAAAGATCTTTACATGCTCAGAATTGGATTTTAAATCCATCCCTGCAGATCTCCAGTCCCAATAATTCTCAAGCTTCAGAACCCCTCAGGCACATCGAGGTGACAGAATTTGCCCTTAATCCTTTCTTTAATCTTTCCCTGTCTCAGTTAAAGGTCACTGGCAGGGGTGGTTTGGCATCTGAGGCAGAAGGGAACCATTCCCTTTCCCGTCTTTCTCTGTGAAAGTGATGGGCCCAGGAGCAGTGCCAGGCATGTGCAAGGCATCCCCCCTCGGCATGCTTAGGGCAGGAGTGCCCTGGGTAGGGCAGGAGCGCCCTGGGTAAGGCAGGAGCGCCCTGGGTAAGGCAGGGCTGGCTTAGCCCTGTGCTGACACTCAAGGGACAGAGCTTCAGGTGGCAGAACTAAGTGCAGCAAATCTCCTGAACCTTTGAAATTGCACCAGTTTGTAGCAGCTGAGGAGCCAGTGCCCTGCCTTACTCCAGTCCAAAGGGCCAAGCAGCAGCCAAGTTCTAGCACAGAGCTGGAGTTGGTGCTGGCTGGAGAGAGGATCTCCCCTGGATGGCTGAGCTCAAGTTGTCAATTCATGAAGATCCTGGCCCCCTCCTCCCCATTTCAGCAATATATGAGGGAGTCACATGCCATGTTTCTGCCACTCTTCTGCACCAAAGGGTGGTGATAAGGAGGTGTTGGAGCTGAGAACCAAGGGCCCCAGTGCTTTATTTATACTAAGCTGCAAATTTGTCAGATTCTTGGGAAAGTGCAAGTGACGCCGACTGCCCCAGCCCCTCCCAGAGCCTGCAGTGCTGGCCCCGGGGCTGTTGTACACTTTTAAGGGAAAGTTATCTTCCCTGGAAGTGATAAAAGGGTCTTTGGAAGGATCACTCTGACACTTCGTGGGGAATGAACACGAAAGACTTGACCATGCACCACCTAGAAGCAGTCTCACCTGGTTTTTCACACATACTCTTCTGTGCTCCCCATAATTTATTGACCTATTTATTGACTGCCTGCCTTTGTAATATAATGTAGAATACAGAATGGTTTATTTTTGTGCTTTTTGTGTGTAACCCACTTGGATAAAACCTTGTACCGATCCTATCTGACATGGAGCCTCTCTGTTGTGTTCTGCTGCCCAGGGGCTGGGGTTCTGATTCGTTTTGCTCCTCTAGGTAAACGCTGGGTCTCAGTTTCCTCCCTTGCTGACAGGACCCTTCTCTTTCTGCAGGAACTCTGTCATAGAATCCTAAAATGGCTCAGGTTGGAAGGGATCTCAGAGATCATCTACTCCAACCTCCCCACCATGCCCAGGGACACCTTTAGCCAGACTCAGCTGCTCAGAGCCTCATCCAGCCTGGCCTTCAACACCCCCAGGCAGGAGGCAGCCACAGCCTCCCTGGGCAGCCTGTGCCAGACTCTCACCACCCTCACACTCAACAACTTCTTCCTCAGCTCCACTCTAACCCTGCTCTGCCTCAGCTTCAAACCATTCCCCCTTGGCCTGTCCATACACAACCTTGTGAAGAGCTCTTCCCCAGCAATCCTGTAGCCTCCTTCAGATATTGCAAGGCAGCTCTAAGGTCTTCTCCAGGCTGCACACCCCCAGTTCCCTCAGCCTGTGCTCACAGCAGAGCTGCTCCAGCCCTTGGATCATCTTTGTGGCCTCCTCTGGCCTCACTCCACCAGTTCCATGTCCTTCTGATGAACCAAACACTAAGAGTGTTCTGGAGCACAAAGGCTCTCATCCAGTGCAGAAGCTCTCTTGCAGAGCTGTCCTTGCTCTGGGTGCCCTTTGTGTAGTTTGCTGTAGACCTATGCAGCCTCCACTCCTGTCTGCACAGAGTGGACTGCCCTATGGGGCTGAATCTCTGCCTGCCTGCTGCAAATCTCACCCTGTGAGTGCCAGGCACTCAGAGCCCTTCCCCTGAGCCCCGCTGCAATCTCCCCCTGGGTGAGTGGCACACGAGCAGGGCGGGTGGGAGGTGATAGCTCACTCTGCTGACATGAGCTGCAGCAGCCAAGGGCTGAAGTGTGACCACACAGGGCCTTTCAAACCCATCCACCATTCTTCTGAAGCCATTTGCCAAGACAAACCATTCACCTTGTTAGGAGTGATAATCCAGCACGAGGGAGATAATCCAACATTTGCTTTTATCATCTCTTTTCCACAGCCCTGCCCGTGGCAGTGATCTGTGTGCACTCAGCAGTGCCAACCTATCTGAACAGCCTGGGCCAGGATCTGTGCCTCAAAAATAACAAAAAAAAAACCAACCCACTGGAGCCACTCAGAACCACCAGAAGCGTTCCAGGGGTCACCTAGCAGTGCAGAGGAGCTCCCTTTGCACTGCCTGCTGCCAGTGGTTTGCTGTCAGAGAGCAGACAGCACTCAGCCTGTTGGGGTACAAGGCAGACATGGGTCTCTAATTTCCAGACTTACAGAATGGGTTGGGTTGGAAAGGACCTCAAAGCTCATCCAGTTCCAAGCCCCTGCCATGGGCAGGGACACCTCCCACCAGCCCAGGTTGCTCAAGGCCTCATCCAGCCTGGCCTTGAACACCTCCAGGGAGGAGGCAGCCACAGCCTCACTGGGCAACATGTGCCAGCCTCTCCCCACCCTCACTCTAAAGAATTTCTTCCTAAAAAAGACTAAACTAATCTTTTACTTATTTTATTATTTTCCTTATTATTTCACTTTTCTTTTCTTTCCCTTTGTTGTTTGTTTGTTTGTTTTTAACTTATCAGTGGATTTTTAGCAGATCAGTAAAAATATCCATGGGACCTTTATAGAATCAGGGCCTGGCCAGGCTTTTGCTGCTAGTAACTGCTCTTCATGCAGAAACAAGGATTGCACTGCTGAGGGAAGAGGACTTGTGGTGGGCTGAAAATTATACCCCCCCCCCCCAAACTCATTTGGAGAAAATTACCTCCAAAATAAAATTGCCAGACCAGCTCAGTTTGGGATGGAAGCAAATGCAGCTCTGTTGACAAGCAAACTAAACTCTAAGAATATGAAATGCAGTGAAGATGTACCAAATATACAATAGATGTACAAAATATACAACAGATGTAGCAAATATACAACAGATGAACCAAATACACAAGAGATGTACCAAATAAACAAGAGATGTACCAAATATACAATAGATATAGCAAATATACAACAGATGAACCAAATACACAAGAGATGTACCAAATACACAATAGATGTACAAAATACACAATAGATGTACCAAATAAACAATAGATGTACCAAATATACACTAGATGTACAAAATAGACAATAGGTGTACCAAATACAGAATAGATGAACCAAATATACAATAGGTGTACAAAATACACAATAGATGTACAAAATATCCAATAGATGTACACTACAGATATATATTTACAATTTATAAACACAGAAACTCCTCAAACCCTCACCCAGACAGATCCAGGGGACCTGTTCACCTCCTCCTCCACTCCCTCCCTCCTTCCCTCTATCTCACACAGTACTCAAAACAGAGATCCCCTGCAAGGCCACAGAAGAGAGAGAGGAAAGCAGAAGCAACAAGAAGAAGAAAAGATACAGCAAGAAGTGTTTGTGCCTCTGCTCTGTATCCCCATTTGCAAACCAGATAATTCTATAGACTTTAGCTTCATTTTCCTTTTGCATCCAATGGTAATTTATTTTACTTTCAGTCCGTGCAGTCAGGGACCAGACTAAAGTTCCCCCTTCAAACTGTAGCAGGACTTCAGGCAGGGTTCATGGTGCCAAAGCAGCAAACAGGAGCTGTTTCCTGTTGTGTTGTGCTCTCTGGAGAGGAAACTGAGTCCTGAGTCCTCCAGCTGCACCTGAGCTGTTCGTCAGCTGAGGTTAGAGCCACTGAGGAGGAGCTTTCATTTTTTAACCTCTGCTTGTTAGGATTCCACATCTGCTTTCTGAGCAGAGCCGTACCTCTCTTCTTCCTTACCCTTCTACATAACTATGCAAAGAGCTCTGCTGGATGTCCATGGAGAGGGATGGCAGAGATCAGGCACCAAAAAAAGAATGAGGGCAACTATTTTATAAAGAGCTTTCCCTGATTAGCAAAATGCAATGGCCACAGAGCTGCAACACTCACAAATGGTCTGGGGAGAGCAGGAGGAGCTGGTGCTGCCCTGTGGTGAGTGCTGCACATGGCAGTGAGAAGGCCCTGGAGAAAGAGGCTCTGCCTCTTCTTGTTTGCCTTGGGTCTTTACTCCTTCCTTTAGGTGCATGCAGTAATTCAGACAAGAAGGGCACCAGCAGCCTGAGCTGGAGCAGCAATGGTATGGACAGCAGGAGCAGGGCAGGAATTATGCCAGGGGAGGGTTAAGGTGGAGATGAGGATGTCTTTGCTGCAAGAGTGGTCAGGGATTGGCACAGGCTGCCCTGGGAGGTGGTGGAGTCCCCATCCCTGGAAACCTGTGGCCACGGCACTTGGGGCCATGGTTTGGTGGCCACGGTGGGGTTGGGTTGCTGGTCAGACTGAATGATCTCAGAGGCCTTTCCAACCAAAACAATTCTCTGGTTCTATGATAATTGAACATCCATGAGGCAGGGTAAGCAGATGTGGAGCCCCTCTTTGCTGGAGGCTGGGCCACAAATGGCCAGGACAGGCTGAGGGGTGGGAGCAGAAGCAAATGACAGGGAGAGAGGAAGTGCCTGGATAACATCAGTGAGGGAGCTGAGGGAAGAGCTTTGGTCTTGGATTGCTCCTCTTAAATCAACACACACAATGCTTCCTGAAGAGCATGAACTCCAAGACATCTCACTCATTTCTTGGCCTGGGAAGGAGTGGTGGCAGCTGTGTCTGCTGCACAGACACTCAGCACCAGAGCAGCTTTCACAAAGCTGTTGGGAAGCTGAGGTTCTCCTAAGTGCTTCATCTCTTAGCTCTCTGCACGTGGATTTTAACTCCTCAAATCAATTTCTCCCCAAAGCTTTCTGTCTCTTTCTCCTGGCTGTGACCCCTGCAGTACCAAGTGCAGCTGACTGAAGGTTCCTGACTGGAACACCCTGGAGGTGTTCAAGAACCATGTGGCAGTGGCACTGAGGACATGGCTGAATGGCCATGCTGGTCTTAGGTGGACTTGATGATCCTGGAGGCCTTTTCCAACCAAAATGATTCAATGATTCTGTGCTGATCTCATTTGAAGGTGCCCAAGTGCCAGTCTGGGGGTAAAAATGATTCCTGACTCTTGTGGACACAGACCTCTCCCCACAGCCCTGGGGTTTAGCTAGAGCTCTGTCCCCACAGTGTTCAGCTAAGGCTTAAGCATCATCCCCCCCAAAACTGAAATCACTTAAAAATCATCTCCCAAAGCAGCAGCCAAAATCCCTGCCCAGCTTCTTCTCCCAAGCTCCAGCTGCTGCATTGCCCTTCTTAGACTGCTCAGAGAGCCCAGAATCACAGAATTATAGAGTGGCTCAGGTTGGAAGGGACCTCAGAGCTCATCTTCTCCAACCTCCTGCCATGCCCAGGGACACCTCTCAGCCAGACTCAGCTGCTCAGAGCCTCATCCAGCCTGGCCTTGAACACCTCCAGGCAGGAGGCAGCCACAGCCTCCCTGGGCAGCCTGTGCCAGACTCTCACCACCCTCACACTCAACAACTTCTTCCTCAGCTCCATTCTAACCCTGCTCTGCCTCAGCTTCAAACCATTCCCCCTTGGCCTGGCTCTAGACACCCTCAGGAAAAGTTCCTCTGCAGCCTTCCTGCAGGATCCCTTCAGGTGCTGGAAGGCAGCTCTAAAGCAAAGCAGAACCTTCAGCAGCCTAAAAATACCAAAGGCTCCTGCAGTGCTGAGCAGCCCTGGGCAGCTTGGTGCCAGGCACAGCTCCAGTACCACAGGAGAGAGGTTGAGTTGGGTCCTTTCGGTGAAGCACATGGAGCCAAACCCCCTTTTCTTTTTTTTAAGAGTGAAAAACCAAACCAAAACAGACCCAAGAGGGGAAGGTTTCCTGACACTTGAACATCTGCTTGAAGCATTTGAAAAACTACAGCCCAGTGTTAATTTAAACTTCCTTATAACCCAGTGCAACATTTGGAGTGCAAAGGCTGTTAATAGGATGGGAACCAGGGTGGTGCTGATTTCCTTACTATATTGGGAAACAAAGCCAGGACAAAAATGGCCTGAGATAGAGTTTTTGTTTACACTGCTGACCCATCTGTCTTCATTAATGCTCTATTTACAGGAAAAGTTCAAAAAAAAAAAAAAAGTAAGAAAGAAAGCAGAAAGCAAGCAGCTTCTGCTCCCCTCTTCAATTGCAGCAGCAGCCACTAAAGGCTGAGAGGTTCCTTTGCCCTGGCCTAAAAATGGAAATTCTTATCAGCACCCCTTGGGAGAAGAGGTTTATTACATGGAGTGGATTATTGCTCAGTGTTAGTGCTGGGACTCAGCAGTTTGGCCACAGCTGTGAAGCTCCAGCAGAGGCAGTGCTGGGAGTGAAGAGCAGCCAGGGAGCTGCCTGTGTGCCAGGGAACAGCAACCAGCCACACAATGGGACCCAGGGCTCTGATGGTTTCAAGACTGTCTCTTTAATTTTTCTTCACAAAGTTCAGAACAGAGAAAGTGAAGGCATGTAAATAAGTCACTATTGGGTGTAAGAAAGCAAAACAATGATTGTTCTAAGCACTTCCATTGGAGAGAGAGAAATGTTGTGTCTATTTGTACACATCCATTGCATTTCATCACAGGTTGTAGACCTGCTTGTCAACACAGATTTCATTTGCTTCCAGACTGAGCTGGCCTGGTCATTGTCAGGGTGGGACAGGGATTTCAGCTCTCACACTGTTACTTTACCCCAAAGCCTGAGGGGGGAGCAATGTGGGATTCCTCCTGCAGTGCTGGGAGTTGCTGGGTGTGGAAAGCAACACAGCTGAGGCCAAGCCTGGAGTCAGACAATCATAAAATCACCAAGGGCAGAAAAGCCCTGCAAGAGCCCAACCCTCACCCACCTGCCATGACCACTAAATCAGACCCTGAAGCACCACAGCTGCAGCTTCTTGAACACCTCCAGGGATGGGGACTCCACCACCTTCCTGGGCAGCCTGTTCCAACCCCTCACCACTCTCTCAGTAAAGAATTTTTTTCCTAGTGTCCAGTCCTAACCTCCCCTGGCACAACTCAAACCATTTCCACTCATCCTTCGCTGGTTACTTGGGAGAAGAGATCAAGACTGACCTCAACCCAACCTCCTTTCAGGTAGCTGTAGAGAGCAATGAGCTCTCCCCTCAGCCTCCTTTTCTGCAGACTGAAGACTTCAAGCCTCCCAGTCATCCTTGTAGCTCTCCATTGGACTCTCTCCAGCAGATCTCTCTCTCTCTTCAACTGGGGAGCCCAAAACTGCACACAGCATCCCAGGTGTGGTCTCAGCAGGGCAGAGCAGAGGAGCAGGAGAACCTCCCTAGCCCTGCTGGCCACACTCCTCTTGATGCACCCCAGGATGCCATTGGCCTTCTTGGCCACAAGGTCAAGCCAAGCCCTGGCCAGCTAACACTTCTCTGTAGCTAGCATGTGCTGCTGCTGGCTCCTGCTGCTCAGCATCTCATCTCACTCTCCTTCCCCCTGCCTTGCTCCCCTTCACCCCTCTCTCACTCTCCATCTGCTTTCACACAGCAGGCAGGACACACTTTGGGTGAGGGCAGATCTCTGCACACTGTCCCCCAGGGAAGCAGGACAAGAGGAGCAGCCTGTGGAGAAAGGCAAAGCTGCTGAGGGCAGCAGCAGGAGCAGAGAGCAGCTGCTGGAATTTCTGCTTCTTGTCCCAGCCAAACGAGGGAACATCCACCTCCTGCTGCCCTTGCCATGAAGATGCACAGGGGAGGGGAGGTCCTGTGCTCCCTGCCAAGGCCTTGGCAGCATCTCCTGCATGTTTGCTTTCAGATGTGTGCTTGCAAATGCCAAGTTACTCTCCTGCCTCTTGAGGAGTCACTTCAGATGTCAGGAAGAGCAGGATTTGAGCTGCTGGTTAGCTGTGAAAATTTCTGCTTTCAAGCCCCTCTCACCTCACAGCACTGCTGGCAGCACTGCCTGGGCCATGGCTATGGCTGCATCGTGCCAGCAAAGTGACCTTCTGCTTAGAACAGACAATGCCAGAAAACAGAAGAGAGTTTTGGTAACTGCAGCAGACCCAGCCCAGGACAAAGGAGCTCCCACTGGGAGCAGGAAGTGTGCTGGATTCTTGGATACATGCTCAGCGTGGTTCTAGTCACAGCACAAATTGATCAACTCCCTGTGCAGCTTTGCCAGGGCTTAGCAGGACCTTTGATTGCAGTTTTTAAGTAAACAAAGGAAATCTGAAGGATAAAAGCAATCAGCATGGCTGCAATAAAGGAAATTATAAGAGGGGAATGGATTTCCCTGGCACAGAACAATGCTTCCTGAGAAGAGAGTGGGGTTTCCCTACCCCCAAATACGGCATTTTCTGTCACCACCCAAGACAGAATCACAGAATCAGCCAGGTTGGTAGAGACCTCCAAGATGATCAAGTCCAACTGCTCACCCAACCCTAACTAATCAAGCAGACCATGGCACTAAGAGCCTCATCCAGGCTCTTCTTAAGCACCTTCAGGGATGTCGACCCCACCCCCTCCCTGGGCAGCCAATTCCAAGGTCAATCTCTGTGTCCGAGAAGAACTTCTCTCTAAGATCAAGCTTAAACTTCCCCCTGCACAGCTTGAGGCTGTGTCCTCTCCTTCTGTCACTGTTGCCTGGGAGCAGAGCCCAACCCCCACCTGGCTACAACCTCCCTTCAGGTAGTTGTAGAGAGCAATGAGGTCTGCCCTGAGCCTCCTCTTCTCCAGGCTGAACACCCCCAGCTCCCTCAGCCTCTCCTCATGGGGCTGTACTCCAGACCTCTCCCCAGCCTTGGTGCTCCAGACCCCTCCCCAGCCTTGTGCTCCAGACCCCTCCCCAGCCTTGGTGCTCCAGACCCCTCCCCAGGCTGTCTCCAGGCTAAAGCCAAGGTTCTGTGTCCCGTTGTGAGTGGGCAGCTGCAGCAGCAGGAATTCACCAGGAGCACAGCTGTGTCCTGCAGGAGCTGCTGCCTGTGGCTTCTGCAGCAGCCTGGGGACCAGGGGATGCTCACTGCAGCTCCAGAGCTCCCCACACAGAGCTCCTTCAGCTCCGTGCTGCTGAGGCTATCCAGGCTGTGAGCTTCAGCTGGTGTTGAAAAGCTAATGTGTGGAGTTAAGTGAGAAGGTTTACATGCAGGGTGGTCTCTGGAATCAAGTCCAGTAGCTAACTAGCAACAGCAGCTAAACAACAGCCCTGCCTGCCACAGCTCTCAGGTTTATGTTGGCTTTGCTGTAGCAACTCCTTATCTCCCTGGAGATTAGAGCATTTTAGATCAGTTGTTGTGAGATTGGGTGGAATCCATTTCCTGAGCTGTCACCACTGCCTAATCAGCCAGAGTCAAAATGCAAAGCTCTGGGAGAGTGGTAAAGCAAAACCTGTGATCCTGCAGCACTGGACCTGCTTTCTCTGGTTTTGTCCTTACCAGCTTTTAGCTGCCCAGCTCAGGACACTGACACAGCCTGGAACACAGGGAACTGACCCTTCAGCAGAGCAAATCTCACTGTAGGAAAAATTGAGCTGTGCACCACTGCTACAAGCACAGGTAGCTGGCAGGACTCCTGCTTACTGTGCTTGCTCTTCACAGCTCTGCACTGAGTCCCAGCCTGAATTCCCCCCTGGGCTGCAATGAGAGTGGGGATCCAGGGGAAGGAGGTCTACACAGTTAGGAGACTCATGAGCTGGGCCAGCTGTTGGAACAGTTTAAGATGATCTGGATGAGGATGTCCCTGATCAGTGCAGAGGGGGTTGGACTGCTTGACCTTGGAGGTCCCTTCCAACCCAGACCATGCTATGATTCTAAGTGACTTGGGTTTGGTTTGTAGTATTTGGTTGTTGCTGTGACAGACACCAAATGCCCTGAGGCCATGCAAATGCAACCTGCTGCCCAAGGCTTCACTTCTAGCTCTGAAGATATGCTTGCAGGGAAAGCAAGTTGCCTTCAACCACAGTTCTTTCCTTGCTGAGCTCCCTCCTTCTCCCTTGGGATTTCTCCAGCCCACATTGCTCCATGTCCATGAGAAGCTCAACAGGAGCCAGCAGTGAGCACTTACAGCCCAGAGAGCCAAGCAGAGCCTGGGCTGCAGCAGGAGAAGTGTGGCCAGCAGGGCCAGGGAGGGGATTCTGTCCCTCTGCTCCACTCTGCTGAGACCACACCTGGAGCTCTGTGTCCAGTGCTGGAGCCTCTGTTCCAGGAAGGATCTGGAGGTGCTGGAAGGTGTCCAGAGAAGGGCCAGGAGGATGAGCAGAGGGCTGGAGCTGCTCTGCTCTGGAGACAGCCTGAGAGAGTTGGGGTTGTGAAGGCTGGAGAGGAGAAGGCTCCCAGGAGACCTTCTTGTGGCCTTCCAGGATCTGGAGAGGGAAGAAAGCTGGGGAGGGACTTTTGAGGGTGTCAGGGAGTGATAGGAGTGAGGGGGATGGAACAAAACTGGAAGTGGGGAGATTCAGATTGGATGTCAGGAAGAAGTTGTTCCCCATGAGGGTGGTGAGAGACTGGCAGAGGTTGCCCAGGGAGGTGGTGGAAGCCTCATCCCTGGAGGTTTTTGCAGCCAGGCTGGAGGTGGCTGTGAGCAACCTGCTGTGGTGTGAGGTGTCCCTGCCCATGGCAGGGGGGTTGGGGCTGGCTGAGCCTTGAGCTCCCTTCCAGCTCTGACAATTGATTCTATAATTCTATGTTCTTCTGCACTCCTCTGCCAGCCAACAGCTTGCCCCAGCTGCAAGTGTGGCCAACAGCACTGCTGCCATGTTTAGGGCTTCCTCTGTCCGCCCTAATTAGTGCCTTGGAGATAAGCAGCATGCCCTGAGCTGTGAGCTGATGGCAGAGGGCACAGGCTGTGCTTCACAGCCCTTCCTGGCACAGCTGCCACACAGCTCCTGCCTGACACTGCTCAGGGCACTGCATGAAACTAATGAGCTCCAGGGCAGGAAAACAATTCAGACAAGGGCCTGAGTGAGCTCCCCAGAGCTGCATTAACCCTGCACTTACTGCAAGAGAAAGGAGGAACTCCTGAGAGAGGAATTTCTGAACTGGAGCCCAGCTGGCCAAGAAGGTCAATGGCATCCTGGCCTGCCTCAGGAATAGTGTGGCCAGAAGGAGCAGGGAACTCATCCTGCCCTGTGCTCAGCACTGGTGTGGCCACACCTTGAGTGTTGTGTCCAGTTCTGAGCTCCTCAGTTCAAGAAAGATGTTGAGATACTGGAATGTGTCCAGAGAGGGGCAGCAAGGCTGGGGAGGGGTCTGGAGCACAGCCCTGTGAGGAGAGGCTGAGGGAGCTGGGGGTGTTTAGCCTGGAGAAGAGGAGGCTCAGGGCAGACCTCATTGCTCTCTACAACTACCTGAAGGGAGGTTGTAGCCAGGTGGGAGTTGGGCTCTGCTGCCAGGCAACAGTGACAGAAGATGAGCCTCAAGCTGCACCAGGGGAGGTTTGGGCTGGATGTGAGGAAGAAATTCTTCACATGAAGAGAGATTTGCCTTTGGGATGAGCTGCCCAGGGAGGTGGTGGAGTCACCATCCCTGGAAGTGTTTAAAAAGAGACTGGATGAGGCACTTGGTGCTATGGGTATCAATAACCATCAATAACTTAGGAAGAAGCTCTTCACCAGGAGGGTGGTGAGAGACTGGCACAGGTTGCCCAGGGAGGTGGTGAGAGCCTCATCCCTGGAAGTGTTTAAGGCCAGGCTGGAGGTGGCTGTGAGCAACCTGCTGTGGTGTGAGGTGTCCCTGCCCATGGCAGGGGGTTGGGACTGGCTGAGCCTTGAGCTCTCTTCCAGCCCTGACAATTCTCTGATTCTCCCAGGGAAGAAAGCAATGTCAGTATTCCTTGCCTACAGCCCCTAGGTCTACAACCACCCCCTAGGCTGTGTGGCTGTACTAATGCAGCTGTGGTCACAGATGTTGCTGTTGTAGTTATTGGCAAGAGATATTAGGAAGAAATTCTTTCCAGTGAGGGTTGGGGAGGCAGTGGAACAGGTTGCCCAGGGAGGCTGTGGCTGCCTCTTCCCTGGGGGTGTTCAAGGCCAGGCTGGATGAGGTCTTGAGCAGCCTGGGCTGCTGGGAGGTGTCCCTGCCCTTGGCAGGGGCTTGGAACTGGATGAGCTTTCAGGTCCCTTCCAACCCAACCCATTCCACAAATCTGTGATTGGCAGAGATTGGGTTTCAGGACTCCCCGGTCTGTGTCTGGCTCTGCTTCATATGTGCTCTGCAAACATTTTCAAAGGCTTCATTGCTCTTATGTTGGGTCTTGGACAGCAAAACCTCTGTGGCCTCGATGGCTGAACCTCCAGTGTGGGTTTGGCTGGACTGCTGAGTGCCAAGCACCCTGCTGCAAGCTCCTGTGCCACAGGTGCAGGCTCAGCTCTGTGGGCTGTGGGCTCTTGGCTGGCTGCTGGTGAAGTTAGAAGGGGATGGGGACATGGTCACAGGCCAAGCAAAAATCACTCTGACCATCTGAGCCCTCCACCAGTGTCCTGCTAAGCCACAGGGGCTGCAGACCTCACTAAAGCTCCATCTGCACCTTGCTGTGGTGAGATGCTGGAGAGCTTTGCTGTACTCCTGCTTGGCTTTTCTTAACTGCCTTAAAAAGTGGAAGGGAGGCTCTGCCACCATTTTATTTTTAAAAGCTGTCCTGACTGCCACTATCAGCCAGGATATGCTGCAGGGAGCAGCAGTGCCTGGCAGCAATTTAATCTGCTGCTGCTTTTCCATAACTTCTTGTGCTATCCTTGACCCGAAGCCAATGCCCTTCCCCTGCCAGCTAGGGGAAAGATCCAATCTTCATGGAGCTCATGGGTTCCTAACCATGCATCCTGGCCCTTCTGCAAGCTGAAAATGTGATCTTTCCCCATCCCAGACTTCTTTACACAGGGTAGGAGGGGGGTAGTGAGGGAATAGGACATTCCCACTCCCCCAGTGGGAACATCCCAGCCCAGGGTGTGACAACATCACAGTTTCCAGTGGGCATTTGACCTTTCATTGGATATTTTCCAGTGGACATTTGCCCTTGGTGCTGCCTGTAGCTGTTGTGCTGGGAACAACTGTCCTTGGGGCTTGGCTGAGCTCCTGACTCCTTTTGGGCTGGCATTTCCAGCAAGCTCAGTGCTTAGAATGAGCACTGGATTTTTAGTGGCATCAGAAATGGGGAGAAGGCTTAGGGAGCATCAGCAAACCCTTCCTCTGGGGCTCAGGAAGGGAACCACAGAGGAAATCACAGCTCAAAGGATGTTAGGGGTTGGAAGGGACCTCTGGAGATCTTCCAGTCCAACCCCCTGCCAGAGCAGGAGCAGAGAATCCAGCACAGGTCACAGAGGAACACATCCAGATGGGGCTTGAAAGCCTCCAGAGAAGGAAACTCCAGAACCTTTCTGGGCAGCCTGCTCCAGGGCTCTATGACCCTCACAGTCAAGAAGCTCCTTCTCATGTTGAGGTGAAATCTCCTGTGCTGGAGTTTATATCCAGGCCACTGGAAAGATTCAAAGCCTGGGGAATTGAGTGAGGATCTCCTCCAGAGCAGGCAGAGCACAGGGGGAGCCTCTGTAGCCTGGTGCCAGCCTGTGCTGGCCCTTGTCAGGGGCTGGGGAGGGAAACAAGGCAAAGGCAAATTTACCTCTCACATGGTCAGAGAGCAGGTGCCAAGCTCCTCATCTCTTCACTAAGTGCTCAAATCCTGGCCCCTGCCTCGCTGCCTGGTTTCAAAACTGGTTTGTAAATAGCTCCCTGTGGGCAGTGCCTGGGGCAGCTGATGAAGCTGGAGGAGGCTGCCCCTGTTCCCAGCTGCTCTTATCAGGACATTGTGTCAAGAGAGACCAAATATCCCAGCGTGGTGTTGTGTGTGATAAAGCAAATCCTCACAGGGCACAGCAGTGGCTGCTGACAGTGCTGGGAGCCTCCTGCCCTCTGCTGCCAGGGCTCACTGGGGCTGCCTGGGCATGGGAGACCTGCACAGGGTGAGGTGTGAGAAGTGAAGGGCTCCTTGTGAAGCTTCCTTACATGGTAGGCTCAAGGAGCAAACAGGGAAGTTTCCTTCACACTGAGCTCTCTGCTTGTTGGATTGCTCAGCTGGGTAAATCCATGAATCCCAACATGGCGGGGAAGGGAGCTCTGGAGCTCAGCCAGCCCATCCCCCCTGCTCCAGAGGGCACCCACAGCAGCTTGCCCAGCAGCACAATGCCCAGGGGGGGTTGGAAGCTCTCCACACAAGGACACTCCACAACCTCTCTGGGCAGCCTGCTCCAGCCTGCTCCTCACACCAAAGGATTTTCTCCTCTTCAGATGGAACCTCCTGGGTGCCACTTTGTGCCCCTTGCCCCTTGGCCTGTCCCTGGGCACCAGTGAGCAGAGTCTGGCCCCAGCCTCTTGCCCCCCAGACCTGAGCTTTTCCTGAGCATTGCTCAGCTCCCCTCTGGGGCTGCTCTTCTCCAGTCTACTCTTCCCTCCAGCAGTTCCCTGTCTCTCTCAAACTGGGGAGCCCAGAACTGGACCTAGGACCCCAAATGTGGCCTCACAGGGAAGAGTAGAAGGGGAACAGGAACCCTGCTGGCCACACTCTTCTCCATGCCCACCAGGGCACATTGCTGGCTCCTTCTTGTCCCTCAGCACTCCCAGCTCCTTCTCCCTGGAGCTGCTTCCCAGCAGGTTCCCCCTCACCTGTTCTGCTGCAGGAGGTTGTTCCTCCCCAGGTGCTGGACCCACCACTTGCCCTTGCTGAACTTCATGAGGTTCCTCCCCACCCTCACCAAGTTCAGCAAGGCCAAGTGTTCACCCTTTGAGGTTTGCTAAAGGCTGAGCACACCCTGCAGCCTGGCAGGGTAAGCAGCACTAAGGGCTGGGCTCAGCCCCACAGCATTACAGTGATGAAAATCTCACCCCAAGGTCCTCTCACTCACCTGCCTGCTGCATTCAGCTGAAGTTCTAAGCTTTCTTCTTCCAGGCACCAAGTCCCCAGCTAACTGCTGAGCACTTCTGTGCATGGGAGTTACCTGCTGAGATCAGCCCTGTGAAGGGAAACAGCTGGCAGGGGGAGCTGGTCTTGGTGGAACCAGCATGTGGGGAGCTGTTGGAAAGAAGAATTATCCATGGAGGAAGCATTCAGAGGTGGGACTCATGTGCAGCCTGGTATCACTCAGGGCTGTTATCTGCTTGAGTGAATCAGAATTCCTCAACTTGCAGCCAGTGGCAGCCTGGGCAGCAGCAATAGCAGCATGGCAGAGTGTGGGGATTCTGCCACTGGGCTCTGCTCTGGGGAGACCTCACCTGGGGTGCTGCATCCAGGTCTGGAGCCTGGACCTGATGGAGCAGGTCCAGAGGAGGGCCACAAAAATGATCAGGGGGTTGGAGCAGCTCTGCTACAGGGCAGGCTGAGGGAGCTGGGGGTGTGCAGCCTGGAGAAGAGAAGGCTCCAGGGAGACCTGAGAGAAACCTTCCAGTGCCTGAAGGGGTTACAAGAAGGCTGCAGAGGGACTGTCCCCAGAGGCCTGCAGGGACAGGACCAGGGGCAAGGGTTTGAAATGAGAGCAGAGCAGATTTAGATTGGATGTGAGGAACAAGTTCAGCACCCGGAGGCTGCTGGAACACTGCAACAGGTTGCCCAGGGAGGTGGTTGAGGCTCCATCCTTGGAGATATTCCAGGACAGGCTGGACAGGGCTCTGGGCAACCTGCTCCAGTGGAGGATGTCCCTGCTGAGTGCAGGGGGGTTGGACTGGATGAGCTTTGGAGGTCCCTTCCAATCCAAACCATTCTGTGTTCTGTGATTCTGATGAGCATCTTCTCCAAAGCACTGCTTACCCAGACGGCTCCTGCCCCTGCTACCCTGCCTGCTTCCTCCTGCCCCCATCCTCACTTGTTCAGGATGCTCCTTTTCAACCAGTGTCTTTTCCCTCCAGCCCAGGCTGATGGTCTGGCTTGGCAGCATCCCTGTGCTGCAGCAAGGTGGCAGGAAAACACAAGGAAAGCAGAACTGGGTCCTTCCTGGGAGGCTCAGGCAAAAGCCTGGGGCCTCTTTTTCCTCCCCACCTTGGTGACACAAAGCCTCCCTTGGGCAGCCTTTTCTGCTTCAGAGCTGCCTGGTTTGGGGGTATCTGCCAGCTCTCACGTGGAGGCAGGCTGGATTGCATCTGGGGAGTAGCTGCATTCCTGGGCAGGACAAGATGTCCCTGCTGCTCCTCTGCCTTGTGTGGAGCCTTCCCAAAGAGGGGCTGGAAGCTTTTCCCGCACGTCCACCTCGCCTCCCACAGCCACTTGCTGGTTCCTGCAGTAGCCAAGCTAAAAAAGGAAAGTTCCAATCGTGCCAAAAAATGCAACTTTGATAAAAGAGGAAGGGGTAAGGCAGCAGAAGTGTGACTGGCTTGGCAGCCAAAGAGAATAACATGGGAAGGATAATTTTGCTTCCTTAGAATCATTGAATGACAAAACTGTCAGGGTTGGAAGGGAGCTCAAGGCTCAGCCAGTCCCAACCTCCTGCCATGGGCAGGGACACCTCACACCACAGCAGGTTGCTCACAGCCACCTCCAGCCTGGCTGCAAAAACCTCCAGGCATGAGGCTTCCATCACCTCCCTGGGCAACCTGTGCCAGTCTCTCACCACCCTCATGGGGAACAACTTCTTCCTCACATCCAATCTGAATCTCCCCACTTCCAGTTTTGTTCCATCTCCCCCACTCCTATCACTCCCTGACACCCTAAGAAGTCCCTCCCCAGCTTTCCTGTAGCCCCCTTCAGATCCTGGAAGGCAACCAGAAGCTCTCCTGGGAGCCTTCTCCTCTCCAGCCTGCACAACCCCAACTCTCTCAGGCTGTCTCCAGAGCAGAGCAGCTCCAGCCCTCTGCTCATCCTCGTGGCCCTTCTCTGGACACCTTCCAGCACCTCCAGATCCTTCTTGTAATAGGGGCTCCAGAACTTCTTGCCTCTCACACCTACCAAATGCTTGGATGCAGTGAAATGAATTCCTGATGGATGTAGGAAATAACTAAGAAGAACAAACCAATTTTTTTTTCCCTCTAATGCAGAGAATGTCAGAGAGTGAGAGCAGGATGGAATCCTGTCCTAGGGGGTGTCCTGTTAGCAGCCTAGAATGTCACATTTAACACTGCTAGATGCTTTTGGGTTCAATTCCTCTAATTTGGAGGAAACTTGAGGACAGTCCTCATTATGTTCTAGGAGTCCTCCTGCACTCCCATCACCATCAAGGGGATGCTCTTGTGTCCTCTGGCTGTGCACTGTGAGGGTTAACAGGGATGCCCCAGGGGACATTTGGGTTGGATGTGAGGAACAATTTCTTCTCCCAAGGGGTTATGAACATCTGTCCCAGGCTACCCAGGGCAGTGGTGAAGTCTCCATCTCTGGAGGGGTTTCAAAGCTGTGGAGATGTGGTGCTGAAGGCCATGGGTTGGATGGTTCCCTGGCAGTGCTGGGTTAAGGGTTGGAGTCAGTGCTCTTAAAGGTCTTTTCCAGCCTAAACAATCTCCTGACTCCATTTGCAGAGGCCTGGGTGGGCAGAGCTGTACCCTTGCCTCTGGCACAAACTCACTTTTAAAGGCAGGAAAACCCTCCCTGGGCCACAGCACCCAACAGCAATCCCTTCTCATGCCCACTCTCATTCCCTTTGGAATTTCCAGCCCACCTGACCTCTGTTGCAAAGTCTATCTCTTAACCACGAGCACTGTAAACACTCCCAGTGTTCCTGGGTGGAATATCTTCAAAGCCATGACTCTGGTGAGCAGCAGCAGCAGCTGTGCTCTGCTGGAGGCTGCTGTGCCTATCTGCAGGGGAAGGGGAGGAATGCAGAGTTCATGCTGCAGTGACGTGCACTTGTCCTCATCACAGGCACTGCTGAGCCCCAGCCAAGGCCTTCCCACGTCACTGCACTCTGCTGGGGGCTCAGGGGCACTTCTTTGCCTCTTCACACTTTGGATCTTCCCAGAAAGGAGCATCTGGCATTTCCAGCCCAGATGTTCACATTTCTCCTAGACCCAGGTGGAGAAGTTTCTCCCTAAAGGACTCCTGAGCCTCGTGCCCAGGTCAATAATGAGTGCCCTGGACATTTCCAGCTGAAACAGCTCTGCCAGGGTGGTCTGAAATGACAGCAAATTAGAGGGGAGGGGATCCTGCCCCTCTGCCCTGCTCTGCTCAGACCACACCTCCAGCACTGCCTCCAGTTCTGAAGCCCCCAACATAAAAGAGACATTGAGCTGAGAGAGAGGATCCAGAGGAGGCCACCAAGATGATCAGAGGGCTGGAGAACCTCCCCTGTGGAGACAGGATTGACACCCACCCCTCAGACATTGAGAGAAATTGATCAGATCCCCTCTAAGCCTTCTCCTCTCCAGACCAAACAGCTCCAGGGCTCTCACTCCTTCATCATAGCAGAGATGTTCAAGTCCCTTCATCATCCTCATACCTCTTCTTTGCACCCTTTCCAGCAGGTCTCTGTCTCTCTTGAACTGGGGAGCCCAGCACTGGACACAGGATTGCAGCTGTGGTCTCAGCAGGGCAGAGCAGAGGGGCAGCAGAACCTCCCCAGCCCTGCTGCCCACACTTCTCTTGCTGCCCCCCAGGCTGCCATTGGCTCTCTTGGCCCCAAGGGCACTTTGCTGTCCCATGCAGGACTTGCTGCCCACCAGCACTCCAAGGTCTTTCTCCATGGAGCTGCTTTCCAGCAGGACAACCCCTAGTCTGTACTGGTGCCTGCTGCTGTTCCTCCCTGGGTGCAGGACTCTACTCTTGTCCTTGTTGACCTTCAGCCAGCTCTCAGCCTGCCCAGCTCTCGTTGGATGGCAGCAGTCAGCCTGCAGCTCAAAGCAGCCATTTATGGGTCAGATCCTTAACTGCAGCTCAGCCTTCACAAACCTTTCCTCTCTTTGTATCCACAGCTGAGCAAAGGTGAGGTCTACACACCAGGTTTGAGGCTCAGGTGTCTGGACTCAGTTTTAGGGCTACACAAGTCCCCCTCTCCCCTGCAAGTTTGGTATCAGCAAGTGCCACATGCCTGATATTGACTTTTATTGTCTTCTCCTGCTCCCATCTCCCCTTTTCTCACAGTTTCCTCTCTCTCCCTTCTCTCACCAGTTCATTTTTCTGGTCTGCAGCCTGTCTCAGGCTGAACTTTTGCATCACCAAAGCCAAGTCCTCAGCAGCAGCAGTCCAATGTTGTGTTAACTTCACTGTGCTTGGCACAGAGGCATACATCTGGTCCCAGGCACCTTGCTTGAAATCTCCTGCAAATCTCTGTGGCTTTCCCCTTCCCGTCCCCATGAAGGTTCCAGGCTGGGTTGAGGCTCTGTGGTTTTGTTCCCCCTTCTTAGCATAAATGAGTGGAAGGTTTTCTGCAGGGTCCTGATGTTTTCTGTCCTACACCAAAAGCTTCAGCAGCATCATGGCCCTGCTGGAGGGATGACAGTGGCAGGCAGGGGGAGGACAAGCTGATGAGCTTACAAATGTCCACAGTGACACCAGGAGACCTTCAGGCCCAGGTGGTCTTTACATTGATGGCAGCAAGTGACAGAGAGAGCCCCAGCATCAGTGTTGGGGGGCAAAGCCAGGTTTCCACCAGGAGAGCTGAGGAAATCCTGCTCTGTGTGAGGAGATGATGAAAAACAAAAGCAGAGGCAGTAAAAGCAGTCAGATGTGTTCTTCTTTGCAAACTGCCCATCAGGGGAAATGCAGAAGCCTCAATTGCTGTGCTGGGCAGAGCTGCTGATGGACTCCCTCTGCACAGAGAGCTGCATGTAGGGCTAGGTGAAGGTGGTCTCCAAAGCCTTGCCAGCAGCTGTGCTGGATTTATCTGCACAAGGCTGTGAGGAGCAGTGAATTCAAATGACTGAGCAGCCACTTCACTGAAGAGGAGGTTGTGATAGTGTGAGTTTGTACCTGGAGCCTTGCTGCCCATGGGTCTGGCACAGCACAGCCAGCAATGCTGTCTCTGACCCCTTCCCAGCAGACCTGGTGGCTCTCTGGGCTTCTCTTGCTCCCTAAGAGCAGCAGCCACCTGTGTGTCACTGTGAACATCTCAGCTGTGGTGCCAGCAGCATTTGCCACCCACCAGCCAGGCACACAGCAGTGCTAGCCCAGACCTTGGGGCTTTTCTGTCTCCCCAGATCCAGGACTCTCTTTTCCACTCAGAAGCAGTGTGGGTGTCTCCAGCAGGCTGCCAGCAGGGGTGCTTGCAGGTTGGGTTTTGAAGAGGCATAAGAAATCCTTAACCTGACCTTCTGAGTGCAAGGCACTCTGAGTGAGCAGCAGCAAGGGTTGGCCTGTCCCACACGTGGTTTGAGCAGCTGAAAGAGGAGATAAAAAAATACAAAATACCAAAAAAGAGCCAAAGAACAGTTGTGACTTTTCCAGTTCCAGAGCACAAATCAAGCCTCTAACTTTTGGCCTCCTTCCTTCAAACCAGCCTGCAGTCAGTAGAAGAAGGCTGCATGACACAAGTCCATGGCTCTGACCCTGCTTGGCAGCTCCTGTGGAGTCAGGCAGCTGCATTTCATGTCTGGGCACAGCTGGCTGCCTTCTCTTAGTTGCTTTTGGCATCAGTTTTGCTGGTGGATTTAGAGAGGTTCTTAATCTCCTCCTCAAGCAGCTTGTTCTTCCTCTCCATGTTCTCCCGTGAGCGCTCCATGGTCACCAGCTTCAGCTCCAGCTCCTCAGACTTCTTCTTCTCCCTCTCTATGTCCTGATTCAGTCTCACCACTTTGGCCCAAACTTCATAGTTTTCCTTCTCAAGACTGCAAAGAGAAGCAGAAGATGAAAGGATTGGATCAGAAGAGTGCCAGGAAGTCACCATTTGGCTTTTAAAGAGCCAACTGCCTCCTCTGTGTCATTAAGCAAAATTATAAGCTAGAGGTGGGGTCCTGATGCCCTGACCTTCAATGAACACCTCCAGGGTTGGTGACTCCACCACCTCCCTGGGCAGCCTGTTCCAATCCCTGACCACTCTTGCAGCAAAGAAACTTTTTTCCCAATATCCAACCTAACCCTCCCCTGGCACAATTTCCTCTTGTCTTATCACCTGAGGCTAGGGAGAAGAGACCAACACTCACCTCACTGCAACCTCCTTTCAGGGAGTTGTAGAGAGCAATGAGGTCTCCCTTTAGCCTCCTTTTCCCCAGCTCCCTCAGCTGTTCCTCCCCAGGCCTCTTCTCCAGACCCTTCCCCAGCTTTGTTGCCCTTCTCTGGACCTGCTCCAACCCCTCAGTGTCCTCCTTGGAGTGAGAGGTCCAGAACTGAATCCAGGATTCCATTGGTGTTGCATCACCAATGCCAAGTACATGATCACTTCCCTGCTCCTGCTGCCCACACCATTGCTGCTCCAGGCCAGGCTGCTGGTGCCCTTCTTGCCCACCTGGGCACCCCCTGGCTCAGCTCCAGCTGCTGACACCCAGCACCCCCAGGGCCTTTCCCACCAGGCACTTTGCAGCAACTCTGCCCCCATTGATCTAAACTGGCCTTCCTGTCCTCCAGCACATCAACACTGCCACCCAATTTAGCATCCTCTGCAAACTAGCTGAGGGTGCCCTCAGTGCTGCATCAATAACTGGAATGATGACAGAGGAATTAGCACAGAAACATGGCAGTGCCATGGAATGGTGACAGTGAGAGCCACAGAGCATTAATGCTGCAGTGACAGAAGAGCAGCAGCTACAGCATGGGAGTGCAGCACAGGAGCACTGACTTTCAGCCAGCCTGCTCCAGCACTGCTCATAGGTCACTGCTCTGCCCCACTGCAGGCTGCTGCTGGTAGATAAATCTGTGCAGTGCCAGTGTGGCCACAACGTGAGCTGAACCATGGCATGGGTTGGCTTGGAAGGGAGCTGAAACCTCATCCAGTTCCAACCCCTTCCATGGGCAGGGACACCTCCCACCAGCCCAGCTTGCTCAAGGCCTCATCCAGCCTGGCTTTCAACACTGTGATATTGCCAAGGGTCCTGCAGTCAGGCATGGAGAGGGAAGCCTGGAGGTGCCTGGAGGATGCACTGAAGGAGCTGAGGAGCTGCCTTGGTGTGGCTGCTTTGGTTTTCCAGAGGGAGCATCTGCTGCTGAGGGAAAATGCCACAACCCTCTGGAGACAGAGTGGGCTTCAGGGTTGTTTTTTTGTTGCTGTTGCCAGTTGAGCATCCTGTGCCTTTTGGATGCATTTCCACAGCTCCAATGGAGTGAAGCTCCCTGAGCAGAACTGGGGAACTGGCTGCAGCTTTGGTGAAGTTGGGTTCCCAGTGATGGAGATTCAGCAGCCTGACTCATGGATAATCATAGAGTCCTGGAAAGGGTTGGGTTGGAAGGGACCTGAAAGCTCATCCAGTTCCATCCCCTGCCATGGGCAGGGACACCTCCCACCAGCCCAGGCTGCTCAAGGCCTCATCCAGCCTGGCCTTGAACACTTCTAGGCAGGGGACATCCACAGCCTCCCTGGACAACCTGTGCCAGTCTCTCCCCACCCTCATTCTCAAGAATTTCTTTCTCATCTGCAATCTAAATCTGCCCTCCTTGAGCTTCAGCCCATTGCCCCTCGCCCTGTCACTCCCAGCCCTTGTCAAAAATCCCTTCCCAGGAAGCTTCCCCTCCAGCAAGCAGCACCTTGCAGAGCTGTTACCTTCTAATTTGTTCCTCATAGTCATTTTTCTGTGCCTCCATCTCTTTTTCCAGCTTCAGGATCATGCTTTGCAGGAACTCTCTGCTCTCCTGGTCGGCCTTGGAGACCTCTGTGGGGCTGCTGGTGGGACTGGCCATTTCCTTTGGCTGAGGGCTGGGACTGGGGCTGGGACTGGGGCTGGGGCTGGGGCAGGGGAGGAATTCCTTGTCAGAGCCAGGGCTGGGAGGGCTGGAGCTGCTGTCCTCCCCCTTCTCTGCCTGGGGGGCAGGAACATTGTCATAGGTCGAAGTCCTGTGAAGGTCCAGCAGCTTAAAAAGATCATGAGACAACGTTCTCTTGTGTCCCTCAGGGAACACAGAGCCCAGGCTGCTCCCAGGGCAGCTTTTCCAGCTGTCACTTTTGTGACTGCTGCCTTTCTCCCCTGGAGAAGCAGCTGCCAGGAAGGTTTTCCTGTTAGGTACAGTTTGAGTTCTTTTCCTTGGCTGCATTTTCCACAGCCCCAGATCTTTGGAGCTGTTCTCTTCTCCAGGTGCATTGGAGCTCACAGCTGGTCCAGGAGGACTTCTGGAGCTTGGGTTACCTCTCTGTAAAGTAAAGCCATGGCATTAGCACAGTCCTGTGCTGCTCTGTGAGCAGAGGCAGGTGGCAGAGGCTGCTGTGACAGCAACATCAACAAACAGCAGGCTCCAACCTGCCCACAGCAAAGGCCTCACATTTCCCATAAAACATTTGGCTTCTGCTGTGTTTTCCACTGGAAAGAACTTTTGGTAGAGGTCACAGACTCATAGAATGGCTGAGTTTGGAGAGGACCTCAAAGATCATCCAGTTCCAGCCCCCTGCCATGGGCAGGGATACCTCCCACCAGCCCAGGTTGCTCAAAGCCTGACCCAGCCTGGGCTTAAACACCTCCAGGTGCCCACAACTTCTCTGGGCAACCCATTCCAGTGCCTCCCCACCCTCAAAGTAAAGAACTTCTTTCTAAGATGCAATCTATATCTACCCTGCTCCAGCTCAAAGCCATTGTCCCTCATCCTGTCACTCCCAGGCTTTGTCCAAAGTCCCTCCTCAGCTCTCCTGGAGCCTCTTCAGCTACTGGAAAGCTGCTCTAAGGTCTCCCTGGAGCCTTTTCTTCTCCAGGCTGAACAGCCCCAACTCTCCCAGCCTGTCCCCAAAGGACTCTGATGATCTTGGTGGCCTCCTCTGGACCCTCTCCAGCAGCTCCAGGGCCTTCTTGTGCTGGGGACCCCAGAACTGGAGGCAGTGCTGCAGGTGAGGTCTGAGCAGAGCAGCCCAGGACATGGTTGGCTTTTTGAGCTGCCAACACACATTTCTCTTTCCGAGGGAAACCTTTAATCCTCAATGTTTGCACTTCACCAGCATGAGCTGAAAAGCTTTCATCTCTTCTGCCTTTTAGCTAAAAAAATTCAGGAATTTTCATTTTCCCCAAGCAGATTTTTCAGAGGGAAGTGGAAAGTTCATCTACATCCTTCTCCTGAGGCAGATATTCCAGGGCTGGCAGTTGCAGCTCTTTACCCTATTAATAGTAACTGCTCCTTGTGCTCATTGACCTGCTAGATCCCATCAGCATTAATCACACATGTATTAAATGATGCTTAATTAGGTATCTGAGGATATTGTGACAAGGACAAGGCGGGGTGGTTTGAACTCAAAGAGGGAGATTCAGACTGAAGACAAGGAAGAAATGTTTGATACTGAGGGTAGTGAGAGCCTGCCCCAGGTTGCCCAGAGAGGTGAGAGCTGCCCCCTCCCTGGCCCCATTGCAGGTCAGGGTGTTTGGGGCTGTGAGCAACCTGCTCTGGTTGGGGATGTCCCTGCTGACTGCAGGGGGGTGGACTGGATGGGCTTGGAAGCTCCCTTCCTACTTAAAGCAATCTGATTCTGTGACCTCTCCTCTCCTCACCGTTTGCCTCTGGATCAAGCTCTGTGCCCTGGGCACCGCAGGGTCCTCTGCAGCATCCCAGCCCACAGAGCTGCGTGGGATGGGAGCCTTCTTGTCTTGCTGGGGGGCAGGAGGGGAGAGTGGAACATCTTTGGATGGGGGAAAGAGTTCTGCATGGTCACTTATCATCACAGTCATCACTTTCTGGACCTGTGGGGTGCCTGGAAGAAATCAGAGACCTGTCAGCAGCAAACCCAACACAAACTTCCTTCCACCCACACCTGCATCCTCTGCTTGGTCTTTCTGCTGCCTACCATGGAGATGCACACAGAAAGAAGGGGGAAGGCAAGGAGCAGGATCAGAAACCAAGTAAAGGGAAGGATTTCTACATCACCCCAGAAGAGCAGGAGCAGCAACCAAGACAGGAGTCTGCTCAGGTGCAGCAAGCCACAAACCGTGTGTCTGGCTTGGCAAGCAAGCTGCAGGCATCAGCTACCATAGGACAGTGCCCTTTGGCTTGCCAGGTCTGCAGAGCAGAGCAATCTTTGGCCTTCCAGTATTTCCTCTGTTAGTTCTGCCCTGGCCTTGCCCAGGGGGTTACAGCCTGGCTCAGCCAAACAGCCATTTCCTTCAGCTTCCTTTGTTTCTCTGAGAAGAATTCGCCACCTTCCTATTCCAAGCAAAGAGAGATGACTTCACCTAATTCCTGAAC